>NW_027361708.1:19090000-19315000 GCF_039654945.1 Dendrobates tinctorius | reverse complement strand
TGGACTGGCTGGAGCTGGGGGACCGCCTGGCGCTTGTGGACCGCCTGCCAGGATCTTGTAACTGCTGTGGCATGCTGGTGGTGGTGGATGTCCTGGCAGGGGCCGTAAATATTGAATGCGGGTCCCCCAGCTGATGCTGCTCCGAGGTGGTGGTGCTGGTGGTGGTGGCGGTCCATGCAGGCATGGTGGCTGTGGCGGTCCATACCGGGGTGGTCCTCCCGCTGGTGGTGGTGGTGGCGGCGCTACAGGCAGGGGTGGTGACGACGGGCCATCCAGTGGTGGTGGCGGCAGCAGTGGTGGGCCAGGCAGGAGCAGCACTTGGCATGGTGTTGGCGGGTAAGTGTCCAGCTGCACTCGGACTTGGGGCGGTATATTGGTGTCCGGCGAGGCTTGGAAGTGTGGTGGCTGTGCAGTGATATGCAGCAGAAGTAGGTAATGCTGTAAAACGAGTCAGGGGTGGCACCGGTGGAAATGCCACCGCTGACTGCTGCATAATCCTACTCTGCTGCATAGCCTGCATAAAAGCATTGTTGCAGGCCTGCATGACAGTCAACTGGAGGTCAGGGGTAAGGTGTTCCGCCGTGTCCCGAGCTATTTGGGTATAAAAATGATGCGCTGGTCTGGCGAGGTCGACTTCCAGGCGCTCAAGGCGACCCTCGATAGACTTGTAGCGTTGGTCCAAAAGGAGGAAACCACTCTCAAGTCTATTGGAGAGTGCCTTGAGGCTACTCTGAAAGACCGAGCTCAATTCAACGAACTCGGGCATGAGAGGCCTGTCCGAGGTCCTCTGCCGCTGCTGGCGGGAAGTGCCCGCAAAACCAGTGGCAGAGACCTTGGACAGGGGAACACCTGAGCGACCAGCTTCCTGGTCTCCAGATGACTGTGGTGCAGACCTGCAAGGTGCTTCCTCGCTGATGGATGGCTGGGAGGGGTCCGGGGCAGCTTGATGAAGGACCGCTTCGGGCCCAGGTTGCAGGGTGCTGCTCCAGGTGCTGTGAAAAGAAAAGAAAGAAATTACTACCATAAATTAACAATCGCCAACTCCTGTGGAATAGAAAAGCACAGAATAAAATACAATACAACTAGAAAATACTTACGTTCAGGAGGCAAGGACCGGTCTTAAAAATGCCAAGGCACGATGGTATCTGTACTTCGTGCCGGTCCTTGCCGCAGCACCACTGCGAACCTGATTCTCCTGACGGATATCCCTGTTGAAGCGGTCCTTCATCGAGCGCCAACGTGTTCTGACTTTGTTCACTGTGGTGGAAAAAAAAAAAAGAAAAAAAGTAAGACTATGCACTGGAGGCTGTGATCATCCAACTGTGTGTGATGATAGAAACTCCATGGAGTTAATAGCATCACACACAGTTGGGTGATCCCGGCCAAGATCACTGCTGCATCACACTGCATTTAAATACTTACGAAAATCCTTGCGGACCCGGGGAGAGGCGTTGTCCCAGCCATCCATCAGCGATGCGGCCACCTCGTTCCAGAGCCGCCGGATCACCACGTTGTCCGAGTGCAGTTGGTGACGGGTGTCCCACAACGGGACTCGCTCCTGGACTAGACGGATGAGCTTGTCGTTGTCCAGGGCGAGGTCCTCCTCCCGCTGTGGAGCCTAGAAAAGAAAGACAAACATTAATCTTTGAAAGATTTTAAAATAAAAAATCTCGAAAACTAGCTGAAGAGCCCGGCGCTGCCCGGACATAGTAACTAACTGTGGTTAGTTATAGAAAATTATAATTATCCTCCATCCCATAGTCCCGTGCCCATATACCATCATACATATCCTCCATCCCATAGTCCTGTGCCCATATACCCATCATACATATCCTCCATCCCATAGTCCTGTGCCCATATACCCATCATACATATTCGCCATCCCATAGTCCTGTGCCCATATACCCATCATACATATTCGCCATCCCATAGTCCTGTGCCCATATACCCATCATACATATTCGCCATGCCATAGTCCTGTGCCCATATACCCGTCATACATATCCTCCATCCCATAGTCCCGTGCCCATATACCATCATACATATCCTCAATCCCATAGTCCCATGCCCATATACCCATCATATATATCCTCCATCCCATAGTCCCGTGCCCATATACCATCATACATATCCGCCATCCCATAGTCCCGTGCCCATATACCCAAACAAACAAACATACACACACACACACACACACATACACATACACACATACACACTTTGAGCTTTAGATATTGATACACAAGCCATGAAAAAAATGTTTGTTTTAAATGAAAATAAATGCAAAAAAAAGCAACAAACATCGAAAAAAACAACCATGAAAATTTTAAAAAAAAACTTTAAAAAATACCAAAAAAAAAAAAAAAAATAAACCAGCCTAGAAAATAAGTAAAAAAAAAAAAACAGTCCGTCTGTACTTACATCACGTCTTCCCGCCCGCACTTGGCCTTGCTGCTCCTGCCGTTCCTCCGGTGGTGGTGGCGTGATGGAGGATGAGGTCTGAAAATTAAACCAAAAAAATTAACCACATGTGTTTATTTTTTCCAATCCATACGGAAGCATGGTACTCACTTCTTCTGCCTCTTGCCCTGTCCCGGGGACATATTCCTCACCAGATGAAGACATGCTGCAATAAAAAAAAAAAGAGACATAAGTACATAGAAATGTATTGAAATTTCAGCCAGACATTAGGTTTTTCATACTTACATCGGTGCAGCTTGTGCTGTGTGTCCACTCGTGAGCAATCCTTAAAGTATTGTGGAATCCCAGTGCCCACACCATTTTATCACCTTGGTTTAATTTTTTTTTTTACTGTCTAGACCACATTTCAGTCGTGTTTATCTTAAAAACGCATGCGCATAAAAACGCAAGCGTGCGCAAGACCATGCGCACGCATGCGCTCCCATAGGCTCCAATGTGGTGTTTTTGCGCATTCCGTGTGCAAGCGTACGCATGCGTTTTTTTGACGAGACAGGGCGGAACCAAAAATGCAACATGTTGCGTCTGACGCGCCTGGCGCGAAAGACAAAAAAACGCATGCGCACGAAAGCGCAAGTATGCGCAAGACCATGCGCACATCATGTTAAATATAGGTGCGCAGTGCGCATGCGCACTGGTGCGCACGATGCGCTGCGCACAAAAGCGCAAATGTGAAACCAGCCTTAGGGAAAGACATATACAAAGAGTGCCCCCTGATGTCCTCACTAGGGAGGAGGACCCACCAGTGCGGAAGGAGGAACCCAGACAGCCCGGTGTTGTTGATACAAAGAAGGGGGTGTCTGCGGCTCGTCGTGGTGGGGGGGTATGCTTTTCCTGTGGGAAGCCTGGCCATTTTATGAGAGCCTGCCCAGTTCATGCCAAGTCTCCAGATGAACCTATGCAAGTAGGAGGAGCTAGTTTGTATTCGGAGCTGCCTACAGTTCAGGGAGTGGTATCGGCATGTTTGCACTGAGGGCAGACTGGTCATGTCCTAAAGGCTTGCCCATTGCATGCCAAATTATCTGTGCCATCTGAGAAGCCGCATCCCCCTGGTCGCTTGAAGGGAGGCGACCAGGCAGTATACATTTCCTCCATTTTGCCCTCCCAAGGTACCATGTCAGCAGAGGTCTTGGCTGGCGGGGTACTGGAGGTGATATCGGTGCTTGTGGAAAGCAGAGCAGGAGTCAGTCTGGTGGATGCTCGCTTTGTCCAGACTCATGGTCTGAGGTGTAGGACGCTAGCCCAGCCTATAAGCGTCCAGGCGATAAACTCTGCTCCACTGAGCCAGGGGAGCTTGACCCAAGTCGTAGAGAATATCCATCTGCGTATAGGACATCATGAGGAGTCCTTGTCATGCTACGTCTTGGAGGGAATGCCAGTACCTATTGTTTTAGGCCTCCCTTGGCTGAAAAGACACAACCCGGTAATAGATTGGCGGGCAAGGGAAGTCGTCAGCTGGGGGCACTTGTGTGATGGCTGCTGCCTAGGAACTACTGTCTCTGCCGTCTCTCTTCAACGGACCCCTTCCTCTCCGGTGAGAGCAGCAGATGTGCTGCAGGAGAGTAGGGGCAAGTCTCAACCCTCGCCAATGGCCAAACCTGGGAGGCGCAGACCTCGTGGTGGAAGGGGTTGGAGGGTGGGGTACCCCATGGTGAAGTGCGGGGGTGTGAGTGTGGTGACACAGGGGGACGCCTCTGTTGTCAATCCCAGAAAGAGTTCTCCAAATGGTGTCAAACGAACGAGTGGCAATAAACGTTCAGGTCTGGACCTGTGTGTGAACGAGCGTGTATGGGTGGCCACCAAAAAACATCCAGTGGAAGTGTGTTGTGGAGTGTTACCAGCTCATACCAAACATACACATACACAACTCGTTCCCCAGGTCAGCGCTTCGGAGATGTGTGGTGCCTCCAGAA
Organism: Dendrobates tinctorius; assembly: GCF_039654945.1. Classification (NCBI taxonomy): domain Eukaryota; kingdom Metazoa; phylum Chordata; class Amphibia; order Anura; family Dendrobatidae; genus Dendrobates; species Dendrobates tinctorius. Next base: position 19,310,609 of record NW_027361708.1, on the reverse strand, counting down.
ACGTTGCTAATACCAGTGGGCTCGTTTGTCATCAACCTGATGTGCAGGTAGTTGCTGGGGTGTCGGCATGTCTCGGCATCCCCACTGTAGGTGGTTCCCTGATGAGGAGCGGTCTTGAGGGTCCAGCTGTGCTTAAGTTTGGTTTTAGCCCCCGGTGGCCATTAGGATTATTGCACCATGGTGTCGTTTGTTCTAAGTTTGCCCCCGGTGGTGGTGAGCGTCATTGCACTCTGGTTTCTTTAGTTAAGTGCACATGACTATAATGCAGGTGTGATTGCGCTGGCATTGCTATAAAAGAGTCACAGGTGTTGCAATCAGTTTTGGTGATAGTGTTCATTTCAACCATCCTTGGTGGAGGAAGGAGCTGGAGAGCGTTCCTTGCAGCACTGTCTTAGCCCTGGTGTGGAAGGAGTCATAGGGGATTTCCTTGTAGCTCTGACAGAGCTTGGTGGCAGCAATTTAGGAGGAGAGCTGCATTCTGGTGGTGGACTCTGTTGCCAGGAGCAAGTGCAACAGAGTAAAGCTAAGTGGTGTTCCCTGTTTGTATTTTTCCTTAGTGTGTATTAGTACAGCGGTGGGGCCAGTGCCTGCGCCACCCAGCTCCCTAGCAAGGGATAGGTGTAGGGTGTGCTAAGGTGACAGGTTCCTGATCGGCGCCCGGTGCGGAACCGGCATAGGGAACGTTAGGAGCGTTAGGGACACTGGCTCAGGGGAGTGCAGGAGGTCTCCACGTCCCCTCTACCTATCACAGGGCCCACCGTTGTAACTGTTTCCCCTTTCCCTGTGTCTTGTTGTTTTAGTTACCGGCCTGCGGGCCGTGTCACACAGGACAGTATCATGTGCCGCGTCTTGTTGTTTTAGTTACTGGCCTGCGGGTCGTGTCACACAGGACGGGTCATCGTGACAGGAGAATACCAGGTTCTTCTGTACTTACTGTACAAACTCTCCTGTCCCGGCTGTCAAATTCTGTATGCAGTGTGAGAACTCCCTATGTGATAACCACCTGACAGCCCACAGCAAAGCACTGAACTGTATACTGAAAGAACCCATCGGCTCTTTTGGTTTCAAAAAATATTCCCTCAACTAGAAGGTGGATTCACAGAAAAGCATTTTTTCCATTACTATGGAGTGTGTCTCCTACACTCGTAAAGCGTTTGGGAATAATGCAAGTGACGCCAAAAATTAGGAGGCACTCCAAAACCCCTTTATAGAGTCATAGTGGAGTGCCTCAGAAAACATTTTTTCTCATTACCACTAAGTGCATGGGCAGAAAAACATTTACCCATGGGGGTATACATTTATATAAAGGAATATTCGAGGTAGGCCTCTAAAAGTTGTCAATGCGGGCATCATAAACACCCTTAAAAAATGCATAGTGAGGGTAGCATGATCACAATGTTGATATGATGAGGGGGTGGACGACACAAAAAATATGAAATCCTGATGCATATACCCATGTTTGGGTGGGAAGGGTGCATAGGAATAGACCAGAATAAAAAACAAAACACTGGATTTAAGTTTATGTTCCGCTGAAGTCATCCGGTGGTGTACAGAAATCTGGCCCAATCCATCCCTTGTTCATTTTCTTAAGAGTCAGCCGTTCAGCATTTTCAGTTGACAGGTGAATGAGCCTATTGTTTATACTACCTCCTGGTAGCATTGAAAACCTTCTCTGACAATGCGCTAGCACAAGGGCAAGCCAGGACCACCAACGTGTAGAAAGATAGTTCATGCCACATGTCTAGCTTGGATACCCAATAGCTGTAAGGCACAGAGGAATCACGGAGGATGCAAGTACAGTTGGCAGGGTACTTCTTCAACATCTCTTCCCTCCTTGTCAGAGTACCCACGTATCAGGGCCTGGGTGATGGCCTCCGCCTCTGCGCTTGTACATGGAAAGACAAGTGAAGTCCCAGTCCTGTGGTACAGTCAGTTACCTTCATCACTCATTTCGTTCACTTCAGTTGCTGGGGACGAGATCCCAGGAAACACCACAAGCTACAGTTGTGTTCCAGCGGGAAAACTTTACTGAACACGGTGCAAACAAGACAATATTTCCTGTACTTTCCCTGCGACTTGAGTAGGCTGCCCGACTCCAGCTTCTGTCCTGGTCCTGAACCCTGTATTTTTCCTGGAGACGATCCCGCAGAACCAGTGTCCATCCATGCTGCCTGTCAGCCTGGGGCAGCCTTTATCTCTACAACCAGGGAATCCTCTGTCCTTGTTATGGTGCATGACCTGCCCTGGGCAAACCTGCACGGGCTCTGCTCTAAGAGCAGGAAGTCCTTTCCCTAAGTCCACAAAGCTATGCACTGTCCCCCTTTTAACTCCTCCCAACTGTTTAACCCTTATTATTCTGTCCCTAAGCTAAACATGTACAAATGCATTCACAGTACAGTGTAAAACATTAAGCGAACATATACAGCATATTACATATTACAAGAACATTAGAAAACGTCAGGAAGCTGCACATAACACCGATGCTCGTTATTCAGGAGAGAGAAGGCAATTGAGGGTCACCACCACCTCCTTACACTGGCTCCTGCTGGCACTCTTAAAATTAAGCGAACGCCGCATAATGACATGGCAGTGGAGGTGGTGGTGGTGGCATGCGAAGCTCAAATTTAAATAGACTTGCTTTATCAGGCATTATAATGTGATGGGGAATATGTATTCCACTATCTAGCTAACAATTTTAAATGAGGGAGGGACCTCCAAAATGTAGGAGTGAGAGCCCTCCCAAATGTATGATACAGGACCACCTGAGGGCTGTTCCCAAACTCAGGTTTCTCGGCACCTGCTGGCAATCTGAAAATGTCAAGTGAGGGCCACATAATGACACGGCGGTGGACGTGGTTGGTGGAGGTGGTGGGCGAAGCCCAAAATTCAAATAGGCATGTTTTAATTGGCAGAGTAAAGTGATGGGGAATATGTATTCCACTATCTAGCTAACAATTTTGAATGAAGGAGGGACCTCTCAAATGTAGCAATGAGAGCCCTCTCAAATGTATGGTACAGGGCCACCTGAGGGCCCTTCTCAAAGTCAGGTTTCACGGCACTTGCTGGCCCTCTGAAAAGGTCATACGAGGACCGCATAATATCATGGTGGTAGACATGGTGGTGGTGGCGGGCAAAGTCCAAATTTCAAATGGGCATGTGTTAGCTGGCATTATAAAGTGATGAAGAATATGTATTCCACTATCTAGCTAACAATTTTGAATGAGGGAGGGTCCTCCCAAATGTAGGAATGAGAGACCTCACAAATGTAAAAGGAAAAACTAAAGCCAAGATTCTTCGTGTGAACATATGCTAAAGGGGAGAAAATTAAAAAAAAGTATGTTTCCCAAGTAGATTTGCTCTATGGAACCATGCTGAGTGCCAGCTGCCTAATGAAGACTTCACAGAAGGGTGAGCTGACTATAGCTCGATTTTTTTTTCTCAATATGCTAAAGGGTAGGCATATAAGTATTTTTTTGTTTTGCATTATTAACATGTAATTATGAAGGAAAAATGTTTTTTAGCATTTTTCACTTTAAAGAAAAATTAGGTTTGGTTTGTTATTATTATTATTATCATTATTATTATTTATATAGCGCCATTAATTCCATGGTACTGTACATGAGAAGGGGTTACATACAAAGTTATAGATATTGTTTAAAGTAAACAAATTTAAAACGACAGACTGGTACAGAGGGGAGAGGAGAGGTTTGTTAGTTCTTATTAATCCGTGCAATAGTTGACAACATTTTTTCAAGATACCATATAGTATTGAGTCAGAGATGCATGCAGGCATCTTCTCCATGCTGTTCCCATTTAGTTTTAGCACTTTCCGATCCATTTCAGCTTTTTTCTCAGGCCCACAGACCTGTTTGTTGAGTCCAGTAGAAAAATATTCAGCTTTCCCATTGACTTGCATTGGATTTGTTATTCGGTACGAATACATGGATAATAGAAATTATTTGTGCAGATTTTTCCAACTCCTAATATTTAACTATTCGCTCATCACTAGTCTTCATATTTCAAAAAAATAATTATCACACAGCACTAAAGAAGCATCAATTTCCTCAGAGTAGAAACAGTATAATAGGACTCTGACACACCTTCTACTACAGGCAACCCACTAGATGGAGACCCAACTTTGAGTCTCCACACTTCAAAAAAATAATTGTCACACAGCACTAAAGTGGCATCAATTTCCACAAAATCGAAACAGTATTAGAAACAGTATAATAGGCCTCTGACACATTTAAAAAAATGTTTGTAACATCATCAGCAGTAGCTACAGCAGTCAGAGAAGACACCACAAAGATGGCACAGACTGCAACAATGTGTGATCAATACTTGACACTAAAAATGACACCATCAATTAGTCTGCCCAATCTGCAACTGGGGTGCAAAGTCATTAGAGATCCATAACTTGCTTATTTTGATGAAAGTTAGGCGGTCTACGCTTTCAGAAGACAGCCAGGTGCGCTTATCCATCAGGACACCACCAGCATCGCTGAAGACATACTCTGAAAGAACGCTGGCTGCAGGGGAATGACAAAACCTCCAAGGAGTGACAGGCACGCTCAGGCCACTCTTCCATTTTTGAAGACGAAAATGCAAAAGAATCCAAGCCCCCAGTGATGGCATTGATATTGAGCAACAGATACTCCTGCACCACCCTCTCCAGTCGTTCACAAGGTGTAAGACTTTAACTCTGTTCTGCTGGTGAATGGGCTGGTGTAAAAAATGTGTCAAACAACTCACAGAAATTGCTTATGCCACTTACACTGCTGCTGCTAATATTTTTGCGATGACGCCTTGACTTTCCTGGGGTTGGACGTCTAGAACTGAGATAAACACAATGTGTGTAACTGCTGTCTTGTGGAAAACCACTCTTAAGATTGTCTAAAAGTGTGTTTCAATACTCCAGCATCTGGCTAAATTTGCTCTGGTACCATGGATATAACAGAGTGGCAACCCAGTAGTAAGCATTATTTCTAACCCTAAGAATATAGGCATCATATTGAAGATAGTGCAGCAAGAAGGTGCTCATGTGTCGGGTGCTTCCATGAGGTACAAGTCCATGCTTTGTTGGTGGCGGGGTAGCACTCAAGGTTGCTTCCTCCATCCCCTCCTGCCAACCACGGTCAACAGAGAGTGGATCATTATCCTCTTTATCTCCTGACTGTTGCGCATCCATCATATCATCCTCCTCCAATTGTTTCTTGGCTCCTGCATCTTCACTAACAGTTTGTCTGATAACATGAGCCCCCTTGATTGCTGTAAGCCAACTTCCCATGGCACCCACCTGTGCGACGACAGTCTGGAAATTTGAGATATTTGCATCCTCCTTTGCTTCCAACTCTTTTTCTGTGATCATAACCTCCTCAAGCAGACTTTTTAAATTGTGCTCCAGCATGTAGATAACCGGAATAGTGATGCTGATGTTGGCATCATCAGCAGTAACCATCATAGTAGCTATTTCAAAACTGTGCAGAAGGGTACAGACGTCCTTCACCTGTGCCCAGTCTGCACCACGTCCACACTGCGTTTGCCGAGGCTGTGCAAAAGGATACGCTGTGCCAGGGCTCATCACTGCTGCCAAGGCTACTGTGACATGTATAGAGTCGAATTCCACGGTGTCAGAACATTACTAATTAAACCGGTAACCGGTAGGCCGAAAGACGTTGCAAGTAGCGATGCAAATCGATGTACAGTGGGGTGCGATAGTGGGAAATGAGCACACAGTGACTGTGCTTTCTTCAGTAGCACATGCAGGCCGGAATAGTGACGTAGTGATTCCTAAACCACCAAGTTGAGGACATGAGCCATGTAAGGACATGTTTGAGGATGCCACAGCATAGGGCCACCTCCAGGTTTGCACCGTTATTGCACACGACCTTTTCTGGCTACAGGTTTAGTAGAGATAGCCATTGCTCTAATTCGTCCTTGATACCTCTCCACAACTCTTGAGCTGTGTTACTGCGATCTCCAAGGCAAATTAATTTAAACACTGCCTGATTGCAGTAAAGGGCCTGTCACACTAAGCGATATCGCTAGCAATATCGCTATAACGTCACTGGTTTTTGTGACGTTATAGCGATATCGCTAGCGATATCGCTATGTCTGATACTTACCTCCGACCGCTCCCCCCCTGGTTATCACTGATCGCGCGAGAACGTCCTGGACCGTTTCTCGTCGTCAGCTTCCTGCTGGGCATCCTGCTGTGACAATGAGCGACGCGTGGACGCAGGCGGGAGGACATCAGGATCGCCTCATCTGACAGGTAAGCAGCGACCCCCGACCCCTGCGATGTCGCTGGTGAGATCTGCCTGTCATCGCGGTCATTCTCGCAAAGGATTACTGGGATCGGGAGCGTGGAGAGAGGCGGGAAGGCTGCGCAAGATGCCGGAAGGTAAGAATAACAATATTTTTTATTTTAAAATTCTATTTTTTACAGGGATATTGTACCCATAGCCAGGAGGACAGTCTCCTCTCCTCCAGACCGTGGCTACCATCCGCAAATGTTTTGCTTGCTTTTCGCATGGTGTGCACAGCCACATGTGGAAAGTAAGCAGAACAATGCATTCCTATGTGGCCGGAATTGCGGCGATTCTGCAAATTAATGAGCATGCTGCATTTTTTATCGCGAAGCGATTCCGCCGCGGAAAAAAACGCAGCATTAGCACAGCATTGCAGAATCCCATAGGAATGCATGGGATGCTTATTTTTCGCAGCAAAATCGCGCGTTTAAAACCGCCGCGGAAACACGAAAAACCTGTGATGTGTGAACACAGCCTAAGAGTCAGCCTGTCAGCAATTTCAGTCGACAGGCGGATGAGCTTATCAGTTATAATTCCACCAGCGGCACTAAAAACCAACTCTGACAAAACGCTAACGGCAGGGCAGGCCAGGACCTCCAAGGCGTAGCGAGCCAGTTCATGTCACGTATCCAGCTTGGATACCCAATAATTACAGGCACAGAGGAATCACAGAGGAAGTTGGTATGGTCAGGAAGGTACTCCCTCAGCATATTCCCAAACTTAGTGTCACAGCGCAGGGTCTTACGCGTCTTCCTGCGCGCGCTGTGCGGCGCGCTCCTGCCCATGGCGCTCAACCTCCTGGGTAAGCTGACACGCTAGGCCCCGCCCCCAATATGGCGGCGCCCACCGCTACATATGGCCGGCGTCAGCTCTGGTAAGACGCCTGATTATCTCATGCGGTGACGCTGTCCGCAGCTTCGCCCTCTGTGTCCTCAGGCCCCTCTTGTTCTCTGTCTTTGCTGCGTTTAGTACCGTGGTTCTTCCTGCCTAACCTCGGTCTGCCTTTCCTGTGCTCTGCCCTCCCTGTCTCCCTGGTGCTTTCCCTCCTCTGTCCTGCTTCCTACTTCCCTCTCCTCGTCTCAGTTATTTGCCGTACTGCCTGTATTTATTTGTTTGCTTCTTTACATCTACAGCCTCCGTTCCTGTGCGCCCCTGGGCCCCGGTTCCGCACCCACTGGGCTACTGCCTCACCCTATATGCTGCCTCCTGCTCTCTTACCTCAGTTGTCCCTTTGGTTCCGGCTGTCGCGGCTCTATCCCCGGGAGGTCTGTCCCTAACACTCCCTGTATAGGGGGTGGTCCTCACCTGGGCACTCGACTCTGGGGGCTCTGGAGCCGTGACCCAGAGGGTCCACTTCCAGGTACACCTTTACTTTTCCCGCCACACCGTAACACTTAGCACTCCTTGTGAGAGTACCCAGCGCCTCAGGGATTGTGCGATGGGAGCTTCTGAGAAAACTCTCCCAGAAACTTTGACAGTGTTCCCCTGCCTCTGCTGGATTGGAGCTGTGTCTCTCTCGCCTGCACTCCTTGGATGTTCAAAAAACTGTGACCTCTGCCTCCAGCGTTTTCAGATGGGAATTTTTTATAATAAAAGGGCCTTCTGGTACTGCCCCATTTTAGTAGACCTGTCTGCCTCAGGAATAAGAGATAGAAAATTCTCCTTGTACCATGGGTATAGAAGTGTCACCAACCAGTAATTACTGTCACTTAAAATTTTGAGAACATGAGAGTCATAGGAAAGGCAGCATAACATAAACTCAGCCATGTGTGCCAGACTTCTAATAGGCAAGACTTCTGTGTCCTCACCAAGAGGATTACTGACCATGCTCTCATTTTCCTCCTCCTCCTTGTCCTCCTCCCTGTCCTCAGGCCATCCACGCAGAACAGACGGTATGACAGTTGTGCAGGTAGTACCATCTATAGCGCATGAAACTAGCTCCTGTTTTTCCTACTCTTCTTCCATATTGTCATACAATCCACGTTGGGATGAGATGAGGTTGGGCTGTGTGTAATCACCCTGCACGGTTCCTTGCTCCATCTCATCATGCTCCTGCAATGCATCCTCTTTTATTGTGAGCAGAGAGCGTTTCAGAACATAGAGAAGTGGGATGGTGATGCTAATTATGGCATCATCGCTAGTGTTGAGCATTCCGATACTGCAAATATCGGGTATCGGCCGACATTCGCTGTATCAGATTTCCGATACCGAGTTCCGATATTTTTACAATATCGAATACCGGAATCGGAAGTTCCCATAATGCAATGAGCCAGTTGTGTTAGCCATGTTAACTAATGGCATGGCTGTGATTGGCTGCTGAAATGATGTCATCACGATGCGCGGTCTGTGTGGGCCTGCCGGGGGTCTGTGCGGGCTGCCGGGGGTCTGTGCGGGCCTGCCGGGGGTCTGTACGGGCCTGCTGGGGATCTGTGCGGGCTGCTGGGGGTCTGTGCGGCCCTGCCGGGGGTCTGTGCAAGCTGCCGGAGGTCTGTACGTGCCTGCCGGGGGTCTGTGCGGGCTGCCGGGGGTCTGTGCAGGCCTGCCGGGGGTCTGTACGGACCTGCCAGGGGTCTGTGCAGGCTGCCAGGGGTCTGTGCGGGCCGGGGGTTGTGTGTGTGTGCAGGCATCGTCCGATGGGACTACAAGTCCCATCGGGCTACGCCTGCTACAATGACAGTGATTGACACATTAGCCAATGATGGGACAGTAGTAGTCCCATCATCCGGCTAATGTTTTGAATGTAAAAAAAAAAAAACATACATACTACATACATACTACATACATACTACATATATACAACATTCATACAACATACAAACATACTACATAGATACTACATATATACTACATTCATACAACATACATACATACATACATACTATATAATAAATACATACTACATATATACTACATTCATACAACATACATACATACTACATACATACTACATATATTCTACATTCATACAACATACCTACATACTACATAATACATACTACATATATACTACATTCATACAACATACATACTACATACTTACTACATACAGTGGGGCAAAAAAGTATTTAGTCAGTCAGCAATAGTGCAAGTTCCACCACTTAAAAAGATGAGAGGCGTCTGTAATTTACATCATAGGTAGACCTCAACTATGGGAGACAAACTGAGAAAAAAAAATCCAGAAAATCACATTGTCTGTTTTTTTTTCCTTTTATTTGCATATTATGGTGGAAAATAAGTATTTGGTCAGAAACAAAATTTCATCTCAATACTTTGTGATATATCCTTTGTTGGCAATGACAGAGGTCAAACGTTTTCTGTAAGTCTTCACAAGGTTGCCACACACTGTTGTTGGTATGTTGCCCCATTCCTCCATGCAAATCTCCTCTAGAGCAGTGATGTTTTTGGCTTTTCGCTTGGCAACACGGACTTTCAACTCCCTCCAAAGGTTTTCTATAGGGTTGAGATCTGGAGACTGGCTAGGCCACTCCAGGACCTTGAAATGCTTCTTACGAAGCCACTCCTTCGTTGCCCTGGCGGTGTGCTTTGGATCATTGTCATGTTGAAAGACCCAGCCACGTTTCATCATCAATGCCCTTGCTGATGGAAGGAGGTTTGCACTCAAAATCTCACGATACATGGCCCCATTCATTCTTTCATGTACCCAGATCAGTCGTCCTGGCCCCTTTGCAGAGAAACAGCCCCAAAGCATGATGTTTCCACCACCATGCTTTACAGTAGGTATGGTGTTTGATGGATGCAACTCAGTATTCTTTTTCCTCCAAACACGACAAGTTGTGTTTCTACCAAACAGTTCCAGTTTGGTTTCATCAGACCATAGGACATTCTCCCAAAACTCCTCTGGATCATCCAAATGCTCTCTAGCAAACTTCAGACGGGCCCGGACATGTACAGGCTTAAGCAGTGGGACACGTCTGGCACTGCAGGATCTGAGTCCATGGTGGCGTAGTGTGTTACTTATGGTAGGCCTTGTTACATTGGTCCCAGCTCTCTGCAGTTCATTCACTAGGTCCCCCCGCGTGGTTCTGGGATTTTTGCTCACCGTTCTTGTGATCATTCTGACCCCACGGGGTGGGATCTTGCGTGGAGCACCAGATCGAGGGAGATTATCAGTGGTCTTGTATGTCTTCCATTTTCTAATTATTGCTCCCACAGTTGATTTCTTCACTCCAAGCTGGTTGGTTATTGCAGATTCAGTCTTCCCAGCCTGGTGCTGGGCTACAATTTTGTTTCTGGTGTCCTTTGACAGCTCTTTGGTCTTCACCATAGTGGAGTTTGGAGTCAGACTGTTTGAGGGTGTGCACAGGTGTCTTTTTATACTGATAACAAGTTTAAACAGGTGCCATTACTACAGGTAATGAGTGGAGGAAAGAGGAGACTCTTAAAGAAGAAGTTACAGGTCTGTGAGAGCCAGAAATCTTGATTGCTTGTTTCTGACCAAATACTTATTTTCCACCATAATATGCAAATAAAAGGAAAAAAAAACAGACAATTTGATTTTCTGGATTTTTTTTTCTCAGTTTGTCTCCCATAGTTGAGGTCTACCTATGATGTAAATTACAGACGCCTCTCATCTTTTTAAGTGGTGGAACTTGCACTATTGCTGACTGACTAAATACTTTTTTGCCCCACTGTATATACTACATTCATACAACATACTTACATACATACTACATACATACTACATATATATTACATTCATACAACATACATGTATGTAGCATGTTGTATGAATGTTGTATGTATGTAGTAAGTATGTAGTATGTATGTATGTTGTGAGTTCATTTTCCCCTTCGTCACTGAGGTCTGGTGAACTCCCTATTCTGGTAAAGGAAGGTAATGAGCCTGATTATCAGGCACCTGAGCCTAATGAGGATGACTGGCTGAGTGGAGTCACTGACTGGATATAAGGCTGCCGACGCCCTTCTGCCCTGCGGGTGATTTCTCTGTGGACTTCTAGGACACCAGTCTGATTCCTGCTCCTCTAAAGCTAAGTTTTCTGCTTTGCCTGTTAGCATTTGTGTTTTGTTTTTGTTTTCCTTGCTTTTCTGGATTCTGCCATTCCCTGCTGGGATGAGCTGAATCTCCTTTTGCCGGTTGCTCTGTCTTCAGAATATTCCTGAGTACTGACATAGCTTTTTTGAAGCCTAGCGTCTTCAGGGCTTTTTTCACTGTCAGTCTGTTGGCTCTTATTTTCATAGGGTTTTTCACGGATTGCAGAGAGCAGCCTTCCTGTCCTTTCCCATCTAGTTAGCTTGGGCCCCTCTTTGCTCAGTCTATCTTTCTGTCTGTGTTACTGTTTTCATCTTGCTTCACCGTCATTATATGTTGGGGGCTGCCTTTTGCTTTGGGGTCTGCTCTGGGGCAGTTTAGATTTCCCCTTTCTCTCTTTAGGCCTATTTAATTCTCCGGCTGTGATCGAGGGGTCTAGGGCATCGTAGGAACCCCCCCACGGCTACTGTTAGTTGTTATGATAGGATCAGGGTTCTGCAATCCGATAGCTGCCAACCTCTCTGGTTTTCTGGACTTAGCTAGCATTTCTGTTTTTGCCTCCTACGGTGACTCAATCATAACAGAATCACCCGCCATACCGCAGATCCTAGGGTACTCAATAGCAGGAAAGAATTGTGTTTAAAAAAAAAAGTGTGTGGATATTCTTTCCTCTATACCTCTGAGGCCGTAGGGGGAATTTTTTTTTCTCTCAATGGAGATAAAGCAATTGTCTGATCGTGTGGAGCAGCTCGCTGCAGAAGTGCGGGGAATTTCCGCCTACCTTGCTCGTTCGCATGCTGTTGAACCAAAGATCCCTACACCTGATGTATTTTTTGGGGATCGATCTAAATTTTTGAGTTTGAAAAATAATTGTAAATTATTTTTTGCCTTGAAGCCTAACTCGTCAGGGAGCTCCGCGCAGCAGGTTAAAATTGTCATCTCTTTGCTGTGTGGCGATCCCCAGGATTGGGCGTTTTCTTTGAAACCAGATGATCCTATTCTGACTAATGTGAACGCATTCTTTCAAGCTTTGGGGTTGGTGTATGACGAACCTAATGCTATTGATCAGGCTGAAAAGACCCTGTTGGCATTGAACCAGGGTCGAGATTCTGCAGAGTTGTACTGTCAAAAGTTCCGAAAGTGGGCGGTCCTTACTACCTGGAATGATAATGCCTTAGCTGCTCTCTTTCGGAAGGGTTTGTCAGAAGCCGTAAAAGATACTATGGTGGGATTTCCTGTTCCCTCTGGTCTGGACGATTCTATGTCATTAGCCATTCAGGTTGATCGGCGTTTACGTGAATGCAGGATTGCACGAGAGGTGTTGCCACCGGTTGAACAGACGTCTGAACCTATACAATGTGATAGAGTTTTGTGTAAGGCGCAACGTCAGGAGTTCAGAAGGCGTAATAAGCTGTGTTTTTTCTGTGGAGATGCCTCGCATATTATTTCTGTTTGTCCTAAACAAGAGAAACGCTTTGCACACACATTTTCTGTTGGTGGTGTTCAACCTAAGTTTTTTCTGGCAATTACTCTGATCTGCTCCCTGTCCACATTTTCCGCCAAGGCTTTTGTGGATTCGGGAGCAGCGCTAAACCTAATGGACTTGGAGTTTGCTAAACGTTGTGGATTTCCGATGACACCTCTGCAGACGCCTATCCCTTTGAGGGGGATTGATGCTACTCCTTTGGCTAAAAATAAACCTCAGTTTTGGACCCAGGTGGTCATGCGGGTCGCCCCAGACTATCAAGAAAATTGCAGATTTTTGGTGTTGCATGGTCTGCATGATGCCGTTGTTCTGGGGTTTCCCTGGTTGCAAATTCATAATCCAGTTTTGGATTGGAAATCTGTGTCTGTGGTGAGTTGGGGTTGTCAGTGTGCCTTTAGTGAGGCTCCGTTTTTTTCCACCTCTACTCAGTCGCATGATGTTCCTGACTATTTGGCGGACTTTTATGATGTATTTAGTGAGAATGAGTCTGTGTCCTTGCCTCCTCATAGGAGTTATGACTGTGCAATTGAACTAAGCCCAGGGTGTAAATTTCCCAAGGGTCGGCTCTTCAATTTATCTGTACCCGAGCACGAGGCTATGCGGTCCTATATTAAGGAGGCGTTGGAGAAGGGTCATATTAGACCATCCTCTTCACCCTTAGGTGCCGGTTTTTTTTTGTGGCCAAAAAGGATGGTTCTTTAAGGCCTTGTATTGATTATCGTGCCCTCAATAAAATTACTATTAAATATCAGTATCCGTTACCCCTGATTTCGGATCTATTCTCTAGAGTTAGAGGTGCTTGCTGGTTTACCAAGCTTGACCTCAGGGGGGCGTATAATCTTATCCGCATTAAGCAGGGGGATGAAAGGAAGACGGCGTTTAATACTCCGGAGGGACGTTTTGAGTACCTGGTGATGCCTTTTGGGCTCACTAATGCCCCTTCTGTCTTCCAGTGCTTCATGAACGATATTTTCCGAGACTTTGTCGATAAATTTTTGATTATCTATCTTGATGATATTTTGATCTTCTCCAAGGATTGGGATTCTCATGTGGAACATATTCGGACTGTGTTCCGGATCTTGAGGGAGAATTCCCTGTATGTCAAAGGATCGAAATGCCTTTTTGGAGTACAGAGGATTTCATTTTTGGGATTTATTTTGTCTCCGTCAACTATTGAAATGGACCCGGCCAAGGTACAGGCCATTTATGATTGGGTTCAGCCCACTTCTTTGAAGGCCCTCCAGAAGTTTTTGGGTTTTGCTAATTTTTATCGGAAATTTATAGCAAAATTTTCTAGTATTGCCAAGCCATTGACTGATCTGACTAAGAAGGGTGCTGATATGTTGAATTGGTCTCCGGAGGCTGTTGCTTCCTTTCAGGAGCTGAAGCGAAGATTTACCTCCGCCCCTGTTTTGCGGCAACCTGATGTCTCACTCCCGTTCCAGGTAGAGGTGGATGCTTCTGAGATTGGTGCAGGAGCTCTTTTGTCCCAAAAGGATCCTGTAACATCTAAAATGAATCCCTGTGCTTTCTTTTCCCGAAAGTTCTCTCCATCTGAATGTAACTATGATGTGGGGAATCGGGAACTGTTGGCCATGAAATGGGCATTTGAGGAGTGGAGACATTGGTTGGAGGGAGCTAAACATCAAGTTGTGGTCCTCACTGACCACAAGAATTTGATATACCTAGAGTCAGCTAAACGCTTGAACCCTAGACAGGCTAGGTGGGCCTTGTTTTTTACACGTTTTGATTTTGTGGTCTCTTTACTTCCTGGAACTAAGAATGTCAAGGCAGATGCCCTCTCTAGGAGTTTCTTTGCTGATTCTCCTGTGGTGACCAAGCCTGCTACCATCTTAGGTGAAGGGGTAGTTCTTTCTGCCATCTTGCCCGATTTGAGACTTGCTCTGCAAGAGTTCCAGGAGGACAAACCTGAGCGTTGTCCCAGTGGAAAGTTGTATGTTCCTGACCAGTGAAAGAAGAGAGTGATGTCTGAAGTTTATTGCTCTGCATTGGCTGGTCATCCAGGTATTTTTGGTACTAGAGATCTGGTGAGTCGCTCTTTTTGGTGGCCCACCTTGTCTCATGATGTCAGGAATTTTGTGCAGTCCTGTGGGACTTGCTCCCGGTCTAAATCTTGTTCTCGCTCTAGTGGGTTGTTGATGCCTTTGCCGGTCCCCAGGAGGCCATGGACCCATATTTCAATGGATTTCATCTCTGATATGCCGGTCTCTCAAAGAATGACTGTTATTTGGGTGATTTGTGATAGGTTCTCTAAGATGGTTCATCTTGTACCACTCCCTAAGTTGCCATCTTCCTCTGAGTTGGTGCCCCTGTTTTTGCAACAGGCGGTTCGCTTACACGGGATTCCTGAGAACATTGTATCTGACAGAGGAGTTCAGTTTGTGTCTAGATTTTGGAGGACTTTCTGTTCCAAGCTGGGAATTCAGATGTCCTTCTCCTCTGCTTTTCACCCTCAGACCAATGGGCAGACAGAGAGAACAAACCAGACCTTGGAGTCGTATTTGAGATGTTTTATTTCCGCTGATCAGGATGATTGGGTTTCATTTTTGCCCTTTGCCGAATTTGCTTTAAATAATAGAGCTAGTTCTGCCACTTTGATGTCACCTTTTTTTGTAACTTTGGGTTTCATCCTCGATTTTCTTCAGGGCAGGTGGAGCCTTCTGCCTGCCCAGGTGTTGACACTGTGGTGGAGAGAATGCACCAGATCTGGGACCAAGTGGTGGATAAGTTATCTCTCTCCCAGGAAAAGGCCCAGCGGTTTTCCAATCGACATAGGACCATTGGTCCCCAGTTTAAGATTGGTGATATGGTGTGGTTATCATCAAAAAATATTGCTATGAAGGTGGCTTCTCCTAAGTTTAAGCCTAGATTTATTGGACCTTACAAGATTTTGGAGATTATTAATCCGGTCTCTTTTCGTTTGGCTCTTCCTGTCACATTTAAAATCCATAATGTGTTCCATAAGTCCTTGTTGAAGAGGTTTGTTGAACCAGTTGTTCCTGGGGTGGCACCTCCAGACCCTGTATTGGTTGAAGGTAACATGGAATATGAGGTAGAGAAAATACTGTATTCCCGTCTGGCTAGACGGAGACTCCAGTATTTGGTTAAGTGGAAGGGTTATGGTCAGGAGGATAATTCCTGGGTCTCTGCCTCTGATATTCATGCCAAAAGATTGGTGCGTGCCTTTCATCGGGCTCACCCTGATCGCCCTGGTGGTGTGGTTGAGGGTTCGGTGACCCCTCCTCAAGGGGGAGGTACTGTTGTGAGTTCATTTTCCCCTTCGTCACTGAGGTCTGGTGAACTCCCTATTCTGGTAAAGGAAGGTAATGAGCCTGATTATCAGGCACCTGAGCCTAATGAGGATGACTGGCTGAGTGGAGTCACTGACTGGATATAAGGCTGCCGACGCCCTTCTGCCCTGCGGGTGATTTCTCTATGGACTTCTAGGACACCAGTCTGATTCCTGCTCCTCTAAAGCTAAGTTTTCTGCTTTGCCTGTTAGCATTTGTGTTTTGTTTTTGTTTTCCTTGCTTTTCTGGATTCTGCCATTCCCTGCTGGGATGAGCTGAATCTCCTTTTGCCGGTTGCTCTGTCTTCAGAATATTCCTGAGTACTGACATAGCTTTTTTGAAGCCTAGCATCTTCAGGGCTTTTTTCACTGTCAGTCTGTTGGCTCTTATTTTCATAGGGTTTTTCACGGATTGCAGACAGCAGCCTTCCTGTCCTTTCCTATCTAGTTAGCTTGGGCCCCTCTTTGCTCAGTCTATCTTTCTGTCTGTGTTAGGCCTCTTTCACACTTCAGTTTTTTGCCATCAGTCAAAATCCGCCAAAAATTTGAAAATGGCGGATCCGCAAAAATGGAAACAAAACGGATGCAAACTGATGGAACGGATCCGTTTTGTTGAGGATCCGCCATACCGATTTTACTGCGGATCCTCAACAAAACGGATCCGTTCCATCAGTTTGCATCCGTTTTTGTCATCCGTTGGATCTGTTTTTTGCGGATCCGTTTTTCCACACCTCCAAAATGGGATGCTCCCAAATATGATTCGCTCTTGGAAAATGCTCTCAAATGTGATTGGATGCTGGAAACTAGGGAGAAATATATCTAGGGTGTTGTGATACAATTTCTTTGAAAGGTTTTAGAGCTAGTGGCAGCGATGGAAGGAGTTAGTGCGAGTCTGGAAGGAGTTATTGCGAGTATTGACAGCTTCTGTGTGGAATTGGATCTTCACTTGAATCGGTTGGCAATTATTGCTATCGAGAGGGAGAAAAGAAGACTGCGAATCCTGCGTATGAGGAGACGGCGCCAGTGGATTCATCCCATTAATGCGCAGAGGTTCACCCGTGGCGTTTTTTCCACACTGTACCTGGAATTGAGGGAGAATCCGGACAAGTTCTTCAACTACGTGCGCATGCGGATGGAATTCTTTGAGATATTGGTGGATCGTGTTGGAGAACAAATCCGGAGAAGGGACACCTACATGCGGTTTTCTATATCACCGGCGGAGCGTTTGATGGTGACCCTTCGGTAAGTTATCTACCTTTTAAAATGTTTCAGATTCTGCAGGCTTTTATTGTTATGTTATGGCTTGTAGTTTGTATTAATTTTACTTTTTTTCCCTTTTTTTAAGATTCCTGGCAACTGGAGAATCCTTCACCTCCCTCCATTTCCAGTTCCGGATTGGGATTTCCACTATTGCTGGAATTGTACAACAGACCTGCCGGGCATTATGGGATTCTCTACAGGAGGAATACATCCCAGAGCCAACACAGGAGAGGTGGCTGGAGATTGCAGAGAAGTTTCAAGATATCTGCCAGTTTCCAAACTGCATCGGTGCCGTGGATGGCAAGCATATCAGGATTGTGAAACCCATGGGATCTGGTTCACAGTTTTACAACTATAAAAAATACTTTTCCATTGTGCTAATGGCCATTTCGGATGCAAACTGCAAATTCATTGCCGTGGACATTGGTGCATACGGTCGTTCTAACGACTCACAGGTATTCAAGAGTTCCACCATGGGCCGTCGCTTGTATGGAGACAATTTTAACTTCCCACCTCCAAGACCACTCCCTGGAACAACAGGCCCACCAATGCCTTTTGTGTGCGTTGGCGACGATGCTTTTCAACTTTCAAAACACCTACTGAAGCCATATGGTAGTCGTAGATTAACACACCAGAAAAGAATCTATAACTATCGGTTAACCAGAGCGCGCAGAGTGGTGGAGTGCGCGTTTGGAATTTTAACTGCAAAATGGAGAGTCCTGTTAACGGCCATGAAAATGAAAACAGAGACTGTGGATGAGGTGGTAAAGGCCTGTGTAATCCTGCACAATTTTGTCCTTTCAAAGGAACCAGTTTCCATCGATGACAATGTGTATGAAACCACCTTGTGGGATTATGAGCAGCAAACTTTTCGGAGTACTGGTTCAGTGGCAAGAATTAGGGATACCTTTGCAGATTATTTTGTTACACCAGAGGGACAAGTGGACTGGCAATATCACATGATATAATTTTCTTCTTACCAATTGTGAGTAATTTTTTTTTTTTTTTTTTTATCTGAAATTTTACCAAGTGTTTGCTTTGCACAAGCATTGTGTTTTACCATGTGATTTGGTTAATTTTACACTTTGCAGTGTTAACAATTGTTAGGTACCAAGCGTAAAGTTATCCAAGTGTTGTGTACCAAGCGTAAAGTTACCAAGTGTTGTGTACCAAGCATTTTACACTTTGAAATGTTCACAAGTGTTGGTTATCAAATGTTGTGCTACCAAGTGTTTTTTTGTACCTTGTACACCACCGGTGTACTGTGAAATATTACCCAGGGTTGTGTGTTGTGTTAACAAGTGTTGTGTTTACCTTTTACACCACTGGTGTAATTTGAATAAAGAAGCAAAAAATAAACATCACAATAAAGTTTTTTGAAAAAAAACAGTTTATTTCTGACAATTTGTATTAACTGTATTTTTTTTTTTTAATTTTTTTTCTTAACTTTTTTTGTAACTTTTTTTGGTATTACCTTTTTGGTAACTTTTTTTTGGTATAATATTACCTTTTTTAATTTTTTTTGGTATATTACTTTTTTAATTTTTTTTTGGTATATTACAACAGAAAAATTACAAACTATGATACTGTTGGGTGGAGATAGTATTGGAGGGGGGGTTAACAGGGTTGACCACATCGAGGGGGGGGGTAGGGGACTGGGGAGGGAGTTGGTGAGGACCAGAAGTGGAAGGGGGGTTTAACACATGTGGTTGGGACGGGAGTGGATGGACAGACGAGGTTTGTGGGTACATTGAAGGTGTATGTGGGGGTGGGTATGGCGAGGGCATTGGGGTATAATGCAATGGGGAAGGTAGGTACTGGGAAGAATGGAATGGGGAACTAGAGAAAGGAGAGGGAGTGGTAGGAGGAGGGACGGCTGTGTGATTGATGGTGGTGGAAGGATGGACGGGGGGAGGATGGACTGTGGAAGGATAGACAGGGGGAGGATGGACTGTGGAAGGATAGACAGGGGGAGGATGGACTGTGGAAGGATAGACAGGGGGAGGAAGAGATGCTTCAGCAAGCACTTCCACTAGAGCATTCTGACAGGCTTGCATCACACGCATCTGCTGGTGAGTACTTAAACCTTCCATTTGCCGGACAACAGATTGAAAAAAGGTATGTCTCGGTGTCTGGTTTGATTCTAAACTCATCTGTTCCATGTATCTTCTGAGTTCCATGATACTTTGATTGATCATGGTCAACCCAGAAGATAACCGTTGTCCATAAGTGTGGAAACCGTGTTGAACAGTTGAGTTTAGACTCAAACAGTCAGACAAGGTCATCCTTTCCTGACTCCTCAGACGCTGCCGGCCAGAACCAAAAGTTGGTCGAGATGTTGCGGCAGTGTCTGAGGGGTGGGGAACAGGGAACAAGTCGTCACCAGCAGCTTCATGTGATGAAGTCTGCCCTGCTGCTCCAGTGCTGGTGGAGGGGATAGAGGGATCAGACAAGAGGGTAGGTACAGAGGGGTCGGATACCTCGATGTGGTCACCGGGGGCGGTCTCACTAGGGATCACTCCAGAGGGACGCAACTCTGATGCAGACTCCCGAGTGCTGCAGATGGTGCTAAAAAAAAAAAAAGAAGAAAAAAATGTATATTAAAAATATTGATATTTAATTTAAGTCTGCTGAAAAAAAAAATTGGTTAAACATTTCTACTACAGGAATTGTTTGGGGAATATTTACCTTCTGCACGCCATTGTAGATCGCAGGAACGCCAGGGCTTGGTAGTTTTTGTACTGGGGTCCCCGGCGTCCTCCCGACGATCCACTCGGGGTCTGAATCTCTTTGTTGTAGTCCCTCTTGAAGCGATCCCGGAGCGACCGCCACCGTGTGATAACCCTGTCACCTGTGAAGCAAAAAAAAAAAAAAAAGGTTTAGTATTCAACACTTCACATGCTGGAAATATAAGTTACTGAAGTTGTAATACTTACGCACAAAATCCCTGGCCCTCGCATTGAGTTCCTCCCAGTTGTCAATAACTGAAGAACAGACTTCATCCCAGAGCCGTCGTGTGGTTGGTTGGTCGGCATGAAGACGGTTTGCCATGTTCCACAGCGGCTCCCGGATTTCCACCTCATGGATGAGGTCATCACTATCAATAATGACACCCTCCTCCTGATGTCTGCGGGGAGCACGCTGTGAAACCTGTGAAGATAAAAAACAAAACAAAAAGCAAAAAATTACATTATATTCAAACACATGATGTTCATTTAAACAATTATCAAAATAGGGTTACTTACCGTTTGCCGACCACCAGAGGCATCACCTTGACGACCCTGGGATGTCCTGGGAGTCACTCTAGTGCGGGCACCGGATTCTGAAGACTGTGGGAAAAAAAAAAAAAAATGTTTGGATGGATGCAGTTATGGTGTGCACTGTGATGAATGTTTGTGTTGGGTGTAGCATTATGTATCTGTGTATGTGCTAAACTTACAATTTGCGCACCCCCTCCGTGTGTCTCTCCACCCTGCACGTCTCCTCCTGGAAGCTCCTCTGAATCAGCTTCCTGTTAAAACATAATAGGATAGTGTTTTTAACCACAAAAAAATTATTTTAAATAAAAAATAAACAAAATTTTTTTTACCTCAGCTCGCTGATGATGTGAGGGGGAGCTTTCAGGAGAAGACATTACGGCTTGGGGCAGCTGTGTTGCTTCCTGAACTGATCTGCAAGTATAAACACACTTGTTAAGCTACTATACAAAGTATCATAATAAGCTTTCAGGCTTTTATACTTACAGGGAAAATGTTTGGCTGGCAGTATCTGCTTCGGCCTGGCTGGCAGTCTCTGTTGCGGTCTGGCTGGGCCTCTCTGCTGCAGCCTGGCTGGCAGTCTCTGTTGCGGTCTGGCTGGGCCTCTCTGCTGCAGCCTGGCTGGCTCTCTCTGCTGCTACCCTGCTGGTAGTGCTTGAAGTGATCTGCAAGTATAAAGAGACTTGTTAAGCTACTATACAAAGGATCATAATAAGCTTTCAGGTCTTTATACTTACAGGGAAACTAATGGTTGCCTGTACGCCGCGGTGTGGCTGTTCCTCTCTGCTGCGGTCAGGGTTGTTTCTGCTGCGGTCTGACCGGTCATGTCTGCTGCGTTGATCCCTGCTGCGGTCTGAATCTCTGCTACGGTTGGGCTGGCCGTGTCTGCCGGTATGGTGGCGCTTCATTGTGTGAACTGAAAGAAAATGATATGAAAGTTTTAAAAAAAAAAAAAAAAAAAAAACACATTTTGAATGTGTAATTCCCTGAAACTAATTATACGCAATTTTAAGTGTTTGCATGTCTACATTCCCTTATCTCAGAGTGTAACCAGTGATTGAAGGTGTCTAATATTTTGTGTAAACCTACTTTCTTTGTGTTTTGTAACTGAGTGTAACCAGTAATTGAAGGTGTGTAATTGCTGTGTATACCAGTTTGCATTCCCTGAAACTCTCACCGAGAGTGTAACCAGTGATTAAAGGTCTCACCGTGTAACCAGTGATTGAAGGCGTGTAGTGTGTAATTGCTGTGTATACCAGTGTTTGCATTCCCTGAAACTCTCAACAGAGTATGTAACCAGTGATTGAAGGTGTTTAATTTCTGTGTATACCCACTGTGTTTGCATGGTTTTGAATTCCCTGAAACTCAGTTGTGTATACCCATTTTTTCATGGTATGTTGCAATCTCACTTTTAACCACACTTGTATACCAGAACACTTCAATTACCTTTATGGTAACTTAATTTTACCTTTTTTAAAATGATACAAAGTAGATTTTTTCAAAACAATTTATTTATTTTTTTTTTTATTATTTTTTTTTTTCCAAAAAATAGGAGCTACTCTGCTCTTTATTTTAAATACCACAATTAGAGTTGAGCGATACCGTCCGATACTTCAAAGTATCGTATCGGATGGTATCGGCCGATCTTTAAAAAAAGTATCGGTATCGCCGATTCCGATACCGGAAGTCCCATTCAAGTCTATGGGACTTCCGGTATCGGAATAAGAAAAACCCTTTCCTGCCCTTGTACAGCCTCTCTGGGGTCTGTACGGGCCTTTCGGGGGGCTGTGCCGGCCTGCCAGGGGGTCTGTGCAGGCTCCGGTGGTCTGTGCCGGCCTGCCGGGGGGCTGTGCCGGCCTGCCGGTGGTCTGTGCAGGCTCCGGTGGTCTGTGCCGGCCTGCCGGTGGTCTGTGCAGGCTCCGGGGGGCTGTGCCGGCCTGCCGGGGGGCTGTGCCGGCCTGCCGGTGGTCTGTGCAGGCTCCGGGGGGCTGTGCCGGCCTGCCGGGGGGCTGTGCCGGCCTGCCGGTGGGCTGTGCAGGCTCCGGGGGTCTGTGCAGGCATCGTCCGATGGGACTACAAGTCCCATCGGGCGATGCCTGCTACCATGACAGTGATTGACACATTAGCCAATGATGGGACAGTAGTAGTCCCATCATCCGGCTAATGTGTTAAATGTAAAAAAAAAAAAAAAAAAAAAAAATTACATGCTACATACATACAACATGCATACTACATACATGCTACATTCATACTACATACTACATACATGCTACATACATACTACATATATACTACATGCATGCTACATACATACTGCATGCTACATACATACTACATGCTACATACATACTACATATATACTACATGCATGCTACATACATACTACATGCTACATACATACCACATACATACTACATATATACTACATGCATGCTACATACATACTACATGCTACATACATACCACATATATACTACATACATACTACATATATACTGCATGCTACATACATACTACATGCTACATACATACTACATATATACTACATGCATGCTACATACATACTACATGCTACATACATACCACATACATACTACATATATACTACATGCATGCTACATACATACTACATGCTACATACATACCACATATATACTACATACATACTACATATATACTGCATGCTACATACATACTACATATATACTACATGCATGCTACATACATACTACATACCACATACATACCACATACATACTACATACATACTACATGCTACATACATACTACATATATACTACATGCATGCTACATACATACTACATACCACATACATACCACATACATACTACATACATACTACATACATACTACATGCTACATACATACTACATGCTACATACATACTACATATATACTACATGCATGCTACATACATACTACATATATACTACATGCATGCTACATACATACTACATGCTACATGCATGCTACATACATACTACATACATACTACATGCTACATACATACCACATATATACTACATACATACAATACATTCATACAATACATACATAGACATACAGTACATATAACATAGAGTAACATACTTACCAATACTTGTCACATTGTTCCCCGAAGCCATTGTCGTCTACGGAATAAATATTAACATAACAAACCACAAAAATACTCACCCACGATCCGAAGCAGTCCACGAGTGTGTCCCACGACGATCTTGGGTAGAGAACTGCAGCATCAGATGATGCTGCCGTTCTCTACGGGCTGCAGGAATCTAATGACGGAAGGTAGGTATCCTTCCGCACTGTATTCCTCCGCCACTTAAAAAAAAAAAGTCCCTAGTCTCACTTTATGCCATTGCTGCATGGGAAATTCCCACACAGCAATGGCATAAAGTGAGACTAGGGACTTTTTTTTTTTAAGTGGCGGAGGAATACAGTGCGGAAGGATACCTACCTTCCGTCATTAGATTCCTGCAGCCCGTAGAGAACGGCAGCATCATCTGATGCTGCAGTTCTCTACCCAAGATCGTCGTGGGACACACTCGTGGACTGCTTCGGATCGTGGGTGAGTATTTTTGTGGTTTGTTATGTTAATATTTATTCCGTAGACGACAATGGCTTCGGGGAACAATGTGACAAGTATTGGTAAGTATGTTACTCTATGTTATATGTACTGTATGTCTATGTATGTATTGTATGAATGTATTGTATGTATGTAGTATATATGTGGTATGTATGTAGCATGTAGTATGTATGTAGTATGTATGTAGCATGCGTGTAGCATGTAGTATGTATGTAGCATGCATGTAGTATATATGTAGTATGTATGTAGCATGCATGTAGTATATATGTAGTATGTATGTAGCATGTAGTATGTATGTAGCATGTAGTATGTATGTATGTGGTATGTATGTGGTATGTAGTATGTATGTAGCATGCATGTAGTATATATGTAGTATGTATGTAGCATGTATGTAGCATGTAGTATGTATGTAGCATGCATGTAGTATATATGTAGTATATATGTAGTATGTATGTAGCATGCATGTAGTATATATGTAGTATGTATGTAGCATGTAGTATGTATGTAGCATGCATGTAGTATGTATGTAGTATTTTTTTTTTTTTTTTTTTTTTAACATTTAACACATTAGCCGGATGATGGGACTACTACTGTCCCATCATTGGCTAATGTGTCAATCACTGTCATGGTAGCAGGCATCGCCCGATGGGACTTGTAGTCCCATCGGACGATGCTTGCACAGACCCCCGGACATCAGCACAGCCCCCCGGCAGGCCGGCACAGCCCCCCGGCAGGCCGGTACAGACCCCCACAGGGTGCACAGACCACCGGCAGGCCGGCACAGCCCCCCGGCAGGCCGGTACAGACCCCGGGCAGTCCACACAGCCCCCCGGCAGGCCGGCACAGCCCCCCGGCAGGCCGGCAGAGACCCCCGGAAGGCCCGAAATGACGGCGCATCATGATGCGCACACACCGCGCATCATGATGACGTCAGGCCGTCAATCAACTGAACTTCCGATTCCGATGCCGAATTCCGATATTGAAAAAATATCGGAAGTCGGTATCGGAATTCCGATACAGCAAGTATCGGCCGATACCCGATACTTGCGGTATCGGAATGCTCAACACTAACCACAATACATGAAAAATAAAAAAACGCAAACACGCATAACACACAGCCAGGCTACACACTCCAGGTGTCTTGCAGGTGGAAGATTTGCAGCGGAGTTTGAAATTCTATCAGTCAGGCTGGTGTTTGATGTCTGGTTCGGTTTCTTCAGTGTGGCTGTTGCCAGATGTCTGGGCACAAACCACATACAATACCATTTAGGCCGGTTTCACATTTGCACTTTATAGCGCAGCGATGGCCTGCACACGTCCGCCACAAATCCCCACCTACTACTGCACATGAATGCTTGCGATCTGCGCACCCTATCTTTATCATAGGGTGCACAGATGGTGCGCTGGCAGGATTTTACAGTGTGCTGCGCACTTTTGAAGGTGTGCCGTGCGCGCCAAAATGCAACATGCTGCGTTTGGCGCGCAAGGGCACACCTTCAAAAGTGCGCAGCACATGGTAAAATCCTGCCAGCGCACCATCTACGCACCCTATGATAAAGATAGGGTGCGCAGATCGCAAGCATTCATGTGCGCTAGTAGGCGGGGATTTGTGGCGGACGTGTGCAGGCCATCGCTGCGCTATAAAGTGCAAATGTGAAATCGGCCTAAATGGTATTGTATGTGGTGTTATTGGGCACAGACATCTACATTAAAACACCAGCCTGACTGATACAGTCAGGCTGGTGTTTGATGTAGATGTCTGGGCCCAATAACACCACATACAATACCATTTAGGCCGGTTTCACATTTGCACTTTATAGCGCAGCTATTTCCTGCACACGTCCGCCACTAATCCCCACCTACTAGCGCACATGAACGCTTGCAATCTGCGCACCCCATACTAAAGATAGGGTGTGCAGATCGCAAGCGTCCATGTGTGCTAGTAGGCGGTGATGACCAGATGGGACGGGGATTAGTGGTGGACGTGTGCAGGTTATCCCTGCGCTATAAAGTGCAAATATGAAACCAGCCTTTACACCACACAATCACAGCAAGAAATACAATATTAAAGTTGTATGAAAATAACATGCAGTACACATGCAACAGAAAAAAAAAAAAAAAAATGGAAAGAAAAAAAAAAAAAAAATGCACACACAGGCCACACACATACACACACACGCTCCAGGGGTCTTGCAGGTGGTAGACTTGCAGATGGGCAGACAGGTTTTATAGCTCTAGTTGAATCTTCTGTCAGGCAGGCTGGAGTCGGATATCTTGCTTGGAGTATTCAGTGTTGCTGGTGCCGGATTGTCTGGGCCCAATTACACCACATACAATACACCACTCAATCGCAGCAATCACAGCATAAAAAATACAATATAATTACAGTTGTATGAAAATAAAAAGCAGTACACATGCAACAGAAAAAAAAAAAAAAAAAATGCACACACAGGCCACACACATACACACACACGCTCCAGGGGTCTTGCAGGTGGTAGACTTGCAGATGGGCAGACAGGTTTTATAGCTCTAGTTGAATCTTCTGTCAGGCAGACTGGAGTCGGATATCTTGCTTGGAGTATTCAGTGTTGCTGGTGCCGGATTGTCTGGGCCCAATTACACCACATACCATACACCACTCAATCGCAGCAATCACAGCATAAAAAATACAATATAATTACAGTTGTATGAAAATAAAATGCAGTACACAAGCAACAGAAAAAAAAAATATAAAAAAAAAAAAAAACAGACATGCAACACTCGCAGACCACACACACACACACACACACACACACACACGCTACACACTTGCAGGCCATACACAGAAATGTCATAGGTATACTCACACTTGGTAAAGCTGGTACTGGCAGGCCTCTTGATAGCTGTGGCTGCAGGCTTGGTGGGTGTCTGGCAGGCTGGGTGGTCTGGCAGGCTTGGTGGCTGTCTTGCAGGCTTGGTGGCTGTCTTGCAGGCTTGGTGGCTGTCTTGCAGGCTTGGTGGTGGTCTGGCTGGCTTGCTGTCTGGCTGCTACTGCATGTCTGGGCCCAATTAGCCCATCTTATATAGTTTTGGGACTGTCTGGAAAAGTATCTTTTTTTCTGGGCATGCGCAGTGCGATTTTGCGGATCCTGCCGGCGGATTCCGCAAAATCGCGGATCCCGGCGGATCCGCCGCCCATAGGGCCCCATTCTACCGCATGGCTGATGACGGCGGATCCGCCGTCATCCGCCATTTTGACGGCGAAAAAAAACGTTACATTCTCCGTCCCCCTCAGACAGAATCCGCAAAGAATTTTGCGGATCCGCCGAATATCGGACGCAACGGACGACCATCCGTCAAAATCCGCCACTAATGTATCCCAATGGGGAAATTGGCGGATCCGCAACAAGAAAAAGCGGATCCGCCAATTTCAAATTTTGGCGGATTGTGACTGATGGCAAAAAACTGAAGTGTGAAAGAGGCCTTAGTGTTTTCATCTTGCTTCACCGTCATTATATGTTGGGGGCTGCCTTTTGCTTTGGGGTCTGCTCTGTGGCAGTTTAGATTTCCCCTTTCTTTCTTTAGGCCTATTTAATTCTCCGGCTGTGATCGAGGGGTCTAGGGCATCGTAGGAACCCCCCACGGCTACTGTTAGTTGTTGTGATAGGATCAGGGGTCTGCAATCCGATAGCTGCCAACCTCTCTGGTTTTCTGGACTTAGCTAGCATTTCTGTTTTTGCCTCCTACGGTGACTCAATCATAACAGTAGTATATATGTAGTATGTATGTAGTATATATGCTTTTTTTTTTACATTCAACACATTAGCTGGATGATGGGACTACTACTGTCCCATCATTGGCTAATGTGTCAATCACTGTCATTGCAGCAGGCATAGCCCGATGGGACTTGTAGTCCCATCGGACGATGCCTGCACACACACACAACCCCCGGCAGGCCCGCACAGACCCCCGGCAGGCCCGCACAGACCCTCGTAAGGCCGTACAGACCCCGCCCGCACACACAGACACACAGTCTCCACCCACGCACCGCCCACACTCTTCCCCCCTCCCGAACTGGATGTGCAAGGAAAGAAAGGGTTTTTTTTTATTCCGATATTTGTGCCCCATTGACTTGAATGGGTATCCGGTATCGGAATCGGCGATACCAGATATTTTTGGGGTATCGGTCTGATCCAATCCGATCCGATATTTCCCGATATCTGAAGGTATCGTTCAACACTAATCATCACCGCTCACAATCTTGGTGGAGTCCTCAAAGTTTTGGAGGATGTTCACTCCTGAGATCTTATTTATGGAGTTTGAACTGAATAGCAACGGCATTGTTGATGCTGATATTCAAGAAATGCCCTCTTCTACTCACAAATCTTTTCCAACATCTGAAGTGTAGAGTTCCAACACGGGGACATCACACACCAGTCGGTGAGCCGGAAGCTGAGAACACTGATGAAGCACGGCAAGGCCGGCAGAAGCTGTAGCTGACTTTCTGAAATGGGCACACAGGCGGCATACATTGACAATCAGATCAGACAGCCCTGGGTTGGTTTTTTAGAAACTGCTGAACAATGAGATTAAGCCCATCTCAGGCATGGCCAGGCATGGTACGTGTGTGAGCTCGCCTTGCCTCAGAGTTGCCACCAGGTTCAGGCCATTGTCACACATGACCATGCCTTGCTGTAGGTTCAGTGGTGTAAGCCACAGATCTGCCTGCTCTTTCAGAGCAGTCCACAGCTCTACAGCATTGTGCAGTTTGTCACCTAAGCATATTAGCTTTAGCAAAGCCTGTTGCCGCTTGGCTGAGGCAGTGCTGCATTGTTTTCAGCTTGTGAATGATGTGGTAATTTTGGAGATGGAGGCTGAAGAGGATGAAGAGGAAGGAGGAGGTGTAGACTGTGTGGGCAACCCTGATTGACCTAGGGCATCGGTGTCAGGAGTACATGCTCCATCCCAAGGTCTGACTGGGTTCTGGCATCCACTATGTTAACCCAGTGTGCCGTTAGTGAGATGTATCGTCGCTGCCCACAAGCACTTGTCCAGGTGGTTAGGTGGACTTTCCCAGTAACTGCATTGTTGAGGGGACAGCTAATGTTGTGGGACACGTGCATGTGTAATGCGGGGACGGCACACCAGGAAAAAATAGCGGCGGCTGGGGACCGAGCACCGAGGGATGGCCGCCGCCATCATGTTGTGGAAAGCATCAGTCTCCAAGAGCCTAAAAGCAGTCGGGAGATGTAGAAATGTAGTAGTGTGGCCTATAGGGCTTTGGCTGTGTATTTGTGCTTGTGTTCCATGGACTTGGGTATGAAAAACTGAACGCTGCGCTGGGACAAGGATGTGCACGTGCTTGCTGATGGTGCTCGTTGAGTGTGTGCAATGACAGGCGCAGGGCAGGAGGCATCTTTGCAAGCATCATGTACAGGGCATTTGTTTGCACACACAACAGTGGAAGAAGCAGTGGTGTCACCTGCAGATACTGTTCCTGGACCCTGGGGTTCGGCCCACAAAGTCGGGTGCTTTGCTTCCATGTGCCTGATGATGCTGGTGGTGGTCAGGCTGGTAGTTTGATAACCTTGCTGATGCTGGCCTGGCAGGTGGTGCAAATGGCCTTTTTGGGATTATCGGCAGAGTCTTTAAAAAACAACCAGACTCAGGAAGACCAAACAGTTGGACTGGCTTCTTCTGTCATGTTGCTGTTACGGTGAACGGTTGCCCGCCTTCTGTCTGCAACCACCACACTGCTTTTTCCTACATGTTGGGGTGCTATACCTCCCTCCCCCTGTGTGCTGCTGTCCTTGCTCTGCATGTCCTCCTGCCAGGTTGGATCAGTTACTATATCATCCACCACCTCGTTTTCCGCTTCCGCAACCTGGTCCTCCTCCTGACTTTCTGGCAATTGTGTCTCATCATCATCCACCTCTTGTTACACTTTCCCACCGTCGCCTTCTTGTGACTGTGGCTGCTCAAATATTTGGGCATCGCAACATGCGATCTCCTCTTGCCCCGCTTCAAGTGGACCGGCCAAGTGGCCCGAATCCATAAATGGAAAAGTGAACACCTCTTCGGAGTGTCCAAGTGTGGGATTAGTTGTCTCCAGGCACTCGGCATGGTGGGAGAAAGAGGATCAGGGTGAGGAATATGCGGTCCAGACTCACGACTACTGAGACTTGACCATGTGGAAGACAGGGTGGTGGTGGTGGTGGTGGTGGCAAAGTGACTGGAAGCATTATCCACTATCCAACTAACAACTTTATGACACTGCTCTGGGTTCGATAGTGAAAATCAAAAACAAAGCACAAAACACAAATACCCTATAATAAAAAAGTAAAATGCATGAAGTTTGTAATAATAATAAGGGTATTTAGTAAACATAATTTTGATCAAAAGAATGTACAAGCCATCCCGCCACGTCATGGCAACCCTTGTGGGACAGTTCTAACTCTTGTATTAAAACCTTTCCACGTGTCAAGTGACGTAAATGTGAACAAGGACCGAGGGACTGAACCACCAGTAAAAGTATAGGCCAGACAGGATGGATTTCTCAGCTCAGACTCTAGTTTTTTATTCAGTTCATTGTGCATCCTGTGCATTTAAGGGTGTGACCGCCCTGTTTCTGAGCTGGGAAATCCATACTGTCTGGCCTATGCTTTTACTGGTTGTTAAGTCCCTCGGTCTTTGATCACATTTCATAGAATCATAGAATCATAAAATTGTAGAGTTGGAAGGGACCTCCTGGGCCATCTGGTCCAACCCCCTGCTCAAAGCAGGATTCGCTAAATCATCCCAGTCAGATGTCTGTCCAGCCTCTCTTTTGAAGACTTCAATTGAAGGAGAACTCACCACTTCTCGTGGCAGCTTGTTCCACTCATTGATCACGCTAACTGTCAAAAAGTTTTTTCTAATATCTAATCTGTGTCTCCTCCCATTCAGTTTCATCCCATTGCTTCTAGTCTTTCCTTGTGCAAATGAGAATAAAGTTGATCCTTCTACAATGTGACATCCCTTTAGATATTTGTAGACAACTATTAAGTCTCCTCTCAGTCTTCTCTTTTGCAAACTAAACAATCCCAAATCCTGCAACCTTTCCTCATAAGACAGGGTCTGCAGACCGGTCACCATTCTGGTTGCTCTTTTCTGAACTTGCTCCAGTTTGTTGATGTCTTTTTTAAAATGTGGTGCCCAAAACTGGACACAATATTCCAGATGAGGTCTGACCAAAGAGGAGTAGAGGGAAATAATGACTTCACGTGATCTAGACTGTATGCCTCTGTTAATACATCCTAGAATTGCATTTGAATTTTTGCTGCTGCATCACACTGTTGATTCATGTTCAGTCTGTGATCTATTAGTATACCCAAGTCTTCTTCACATGTGCTGTTGCTTAGGCCTATTCCTCCCATTCTGTATATGTTTTTTTCATTTTTATTGCCCAGATGTAGTACTTTGCATTTTTCCCTGTTAAAATACATTCTGTTAGTTGCTGCCCACTTCTCCAGTTTATTTATATCTTTTTGAATCCTCTCTCTCTTCTCTAGTATTAGCTATCCCTCCTATCTTTGTGTCATCAGCAAATTTAATCAGTTTACCCTCAATTCCTTCATCTAAATCGTTGATAAAGATGTTGAACAATACAGGGCCCAGGAGAGAGCCCTGTGGTACCCCACTTGAGACATTCTTCCAACTGGATGTGCAGCCATTTACGACCACTCTTTGGGTCCGATCACTAAGCCAGTTATGAATCCACCTAACAGTTGCCTTGTCCATTCCATACTTAGTCATTTTTTCAATAAGGATTGTATGAGATACTTTGTCAAATGCTTTGCTGAAGTCAAGATATAATATATCTACAGCATTTCCTTGATCCACCCAATCAGTGATTCTGTCATAGAAGGAAATTAAGTTAGTCTGACATGACTTATTAGTTACAAACCCATGCTGACTCTGTTTAATGTCTTCATTCTTATCCAGGTACTGACATACATGTTGTTTAATAATTTGTTCAAAGATCTTTCCTGGTATAGAAGTCAGACTCACCGGCCTATAGTTGCCTGGGTCCACCTTCTTCCCCTTTTTGAAGATAGGAACAACATTTGCTCTTCTCCAGTCTTCTGGGACTTCTCCTGTTCTCCAAGAATTTTCAAAGTTTATGGAGAGGGGTTCAAAAATTTCTTCTGCTATCTCCTTCAGTACTCTGGGGTGTAATTCATCTGGACCTGGAGACTTGAATTAATTTAGGTTAGCTAAGTGTTTCCTCACTATCTTTCTGTTTATAGATAGCCTGGATTCTTCTATTCCCTTAATAGGACAGTGAAGAACAGTTGATGTTACATTTCCTTTCTGAGAGAAAACAGATGCAAAACAGGAATTTAAAAGTTCGGCCTTCTCAACATCCTGTCTTACCATTTCGTCATTTTCATCCTGTAAAAATCCTATGGCATCTTTGACTTTTCTTTTACTTTTGACATATCCCCAAAATCCTTTATTATTGCTTTTGACATCTCTTGAAAGCCTCAATTCATTGTCAGCTTTAGCTAATCTGATTTGTGCCTGCAGGTTC
Source organism: Dendrobates tinctorius (assembly GCF_039654945.1). NCBI lineage: Eukaryota > Metazoa > Chordata > Amphibia > Anura > Dendrobatidae > Dendrobates > Dendrobates tinctorius. Next base: position 19,277,820 of record NW_027361708.1, on the reverse strand, counting down.
TGCAGACAGCATGATATTCTTCTTTAGATATGCCTCCCTCTTTCCATTTTATAAACATTTTTTTCTTCCTTTTTAGCATGTGCTTAAGTTCTGTGTTCATCCATCCTGACTTCCTTAAATGCTTCCTATTCTTCCCTCTTTTTAGAATTGTTAACAATTGTGCTTTGAGAATTTCATTTTTCAAGATTTCCCATCCTTCCTGGACATTTTTGTCTTTAAGGATATCCGGCTATTGGATCCCTCCAATTCTCTTTCTTCATGTCACTTGACAAGTAGAAAGGTTTTAATGCAAGAGTTAGGACTGTACCACAAGGGTTGCCTTGACGTGGCGGGATGGCTTGTACATTCTTTTGATCAAAATTATGTTTACTAAATACCCTTATTATTACTATTACAAACTTCATGTATTTTTTGCAGTTTATTTTTTTATTTCAGGATATTTGTGTTTTGTGCTTTGTTTTTGGTTTTCTCTGTGTAATGGTCGTGTGTTAATATGCATTTACATTCTGCATACACACTAATTTACTTTTTCAGCTCAGACTCTAGTTTTTTATCTAGGTACAATAATGTTGTGCTGTGGTCCCCTAGTATTTGGGACACGAAGGTAGTGCAAGAAGATATGGGTTTTTGTTGCAGTACAATTTCAGCTAACCCATAGCATCGGCCTCTGCATGCACTATCACCATCACATCTGGTTATGCCGTCCCTTGACACGCGCCTTGCCCACTTTAAATGGAGGACAATATTTTCCATGTTCACTACAAATGGCTGAATTTGGAGCGAACTTATATGTGATCCGTGTGATGGAAAACCATAGTTTTAAATAGCTGGCATGTAGGTAACTAATTTTACCAGCAAACTGGTGTCAATAACTTCGCTAACACACTGCAACAAAATTTAAATGGAGGACAGAAATGGCAGAATTTTGAGCGCACTTTTTATATGTGATCTGTGTGACGGACAAACCACAGTTGTAAATAGCTGGCCTGTAGGTAACTATTTTTATCAGCAAACTGGTGTCAATAACTTTGCTATCACACTGCAAAAAAATGTAAATGGAGGACAGTCTTGAAATTGATGCCATGATGCCACGATGCCTCTTCTGTGGTGTAAGGCCCTCATTTGTTTAAATGTGAACACTCCTGGTTGGGTGTCCATCTGCTGTATTGGGTGTAGTGGAAGACCAGTCGGTCCTTATTATACAATTTCAACTGTGGAAAAATTGATGACACTTCTGTGGTGTAAGGCCCTAATTTGTATAAATGTCAACACTCCTGGTTGGGTATCCATCTGTTGAATTGTGTGTAGTGGATGACCTATTGGACCCTATTATACTATCTATATTGTGGTGAAAATGATGCCACTTTTGTGGTGTCTGCCAGTAATTTTTGGAAATGTGAACACTCCTGGTTGGGCGTCTATTTGCTGTATTGGATGTAGTGGAAGACCTATTGGTCCCTATTATACTGTTTCTACTCTCATGAAATTGATGCCACTTCTTTGGTGTAAGGCCCTCATTTGTTTAAATGTGAACAATCCTGGTTGGGTGTCCATCTGCTGTATCGGGTGTAGTGGGAAATGTGTCAGTCCCTATTATACTATTTCTACTGAGGGGAAATTGATGACGCTTTTGTGGTGTAAGGCCCTCATTTGTTTAAATGTGAACACTCTTGGTTGGGTGTCCATCTGCTGTATTGTATGTAGTGGAAAACCAGTCGGTCCCTATTATACTATTTCTACTGTGGGGAAATTGATGACACTTCTGTGATGTAAGACACTCATTTGTTTAAATCTGAACACTCCTGGTTAGGTTTCCTTCTGCTGTATTAGGTGTAGTGGAAGACCTGTCGGTCCCTATTATACTATCTATACTGTGGTGAAATTGATGCCACTTTTGTGGTGTCTGCCAGTAATTTTTGAAATATGAAAACACCTGGTTGGGTGTCCATCTGCTGAATTGGATTTAGTGGAATACCTATTGTTCCCTATTACACTATTTCTACTCTCGTGAAATTGATGCCACTTCTGTGGTGTAAGGCTCTCATTTATTTAAATGTGAATACTCCTGGTTGGGTGTCCATCTGTTGGATTGGGTGTAGTGGATGACCTGTTGTTGCCTATTATACTATTTCTACTGTGGTGAAATTGATGTCACTTTGGTGGTGTCTGCCAATAATTTTTGGAAATGTTAACACTCCTGGTTTGGTTTCCATCTGTTGCATTGGGTGTAGTGGAAGACCTATTGGTCCCTATTATACTGTTTCTACTTGTGAAATTGATGCCACTTCTGTGGTGTAAGGCCCTCATGTATTTAAATATGAACACTCCTGGTTGGGTGTCCATCTGTTGCATTGGGTGCATTGGAAGACCTGTCGGTGCCTATGATACTATTTCTACTGTGGTGAAATTGATACCTAATTTTTAGAAATGTGAACACTCCTGGTTGTGTGCCCATCTGCTGAATTTGGTTTAGTGCAAGACCTATTGTTCCCTATTATACTGTTTCTACTCTCATGAAATTGATGCCACTTCTGTGATGTAAGGCACTCATTTGTTTAAATGTGAACACTCCTGGTTGGGTGTCCATCTGTTGGATTGGGTGTAGTGGAAGACCTGTCGATGCCTATTATGCTATTTCTACTGTAGAGAAATTGATGCTGCTTTGGTTGTGTCTGCCAATAATTTTTGGAAATTTGAACACTTCCTGTTGGGTTTCCATCTGTTGGATTGGGTGTAGTGGAATACCTATCAGTCCTTAGTATACTATTTCAACTGTGGTGAAATTGATGCCACTTTGGTGATGCCTGCCAATAATTTTTGGAAACGTTAACACTCCTGTTTGGGTCTCCTTAATGCGTGTTGCCTGTAGCAGTAGGCCTCCGACACTGTCAGGCCTCCACCCACTTTGACTCAACTACCCGTGTTACTATTCTTAAATTTTTCTGACAATGGTAGTGTACAAAACTGATATTAGTGCAACCTGAGTGTGGCTCAGCATGAAAGCAGGTAGAGGTATTGCATGTGGTATCAGTGCTGCCAGCAAAGGGAGCCTACACCTAACCCTCACCCACCTCATCTTACTGTGACGTTCAATTGAAAGCTGTAAATGCTGTTCCAGATCCCAGTACCTCATGCCTGGCTGATTGCTGCAGTTATATGATAAAATTTGAACTGTGGGTGAATTGAGACCACTTTCTTGGTGTCTGTCGGCGAATATTCAATGAATTAATTGGCAAATATTGCAAATACGGCAGTCATAATCCGAACCAAACATTGAAATATTTGCTAATCTCTAATCACAACCTCAAAAAATTGAAGTTCTTTTAATTCTTTCTGTTATGCTTAGGTAACATTATTGTACGTTACATGGCTGGAGATTTTATTGAAATCTTCTAATATCAACCTGGTGAATATTTCCCCTGAAATATGTTGTGTAGGTATAGTACATAAAATATCAAGAAAACTATGTTTGCAGGAAAAAATGGAGAAAATTTCATGGGGTATGAATATTTTTTCAAGGCACCAATTTTCTCGCTATGATAGCAAACATAATTTTTGTTGTATTTTATGTATTTATAAATATATATATATATATATATATAGTACAGACCAAAAGTTTGGACACACCTTCTCATTCAAAGAGTTTTCTTTCTTTTCATGACTATGAAAATTGTAGATTCACTCTGAAGGCATCAAAACTATGAATTAACACATGTGCAATTATATAATTAACAAAAAAGTGTGAAACAACTGAAAATATGTCTTATATTCTAGGTTCTTCAAAGTAGCCACCTTTTGCTTTGATTACTGCTTTGCACACTCTTGGCATTCTCTTGATGAGCTTCAAGAGGTAGTCACCAGAAATGGTTTTCACTTCACAGGTGTGCCCTGTCAGGTTTAATAAGTATTTAATATATATACAGTTGTGCTCAAATGTTTTCCTACCCCGGGAGAATTTTTGATTTCTTTGCTTTTTTTCAGAGAATATGAATAACACCAAAACTTTTTCTCCACTCATGTGTAATGGTTGAGTGAAGCCATTTATTGTCAAATTACTGTGTTTTCTCTTTTTAAATCATAATGACAACCCAAAAGATCCAAATGACCCTGATCAAAAGTTCACATACCCCATTTCTTAATACCGTGTATCTCCCCTTCTAACATGAATGATAGCTTGAAATCTTTTGTGGTAGTTGTGGATGAGGTTCTTTATTTTCTCAGATGGTAAAGCTGCCCACTCTTCTTGGCAAAAAGCCTCCAGTTCCTGTAAATTCCTGGGTTGTCTAGCATGATCTGCATGCTTGAGATCTCCCCAGTGTGACTCAATAATACTGAGGTCAGTAGACTGAGATGGCCACTCCAGAACCATCACTTTGTTCCGCTGTAGCCAATGACAGGTCGACTTGGCATTTATAAGCAAAGCTGAAAAGGCACGTCCGAGCAAGGCGACGAACAAACCTGGATCACTTTTGTCAGGCGGAATGGACCCAAGTTCCGGCCAAAAATTGTGAGAAGCTTGTGGAATGATATCCCATATGTTTGACCCAAGTCATTCAGTTTAAGGGTAATGGTACCAAATAATAATGAAATGTATGTAAACTTTTTTCTTTGCAGTAAGTAATAAAAATGCCTTAAAACATTCTCTCTCATTATTCTGGCATTTGTCAAATATTAATATATTAATAAGTTTGGTAATCCTAACTGACCTAAAATGGGAAAAGTTTATTCTGATTTCATGTCAGATATTGAGAAAAACATGCAGGTGTGTCTTTTTATATAGCATAAGTAAACTTCTGGTTTCAACTGTATATATGCATGAAGTAATATACTGTATATGTATATAAACAAATATATGTGTATATATATAAATATATACTTATTTACATACACAGAGATTTATGCTACATATTCCATAATGTAGCTATATTTGTCTGTACTTCTTGTTATATTTTGTGGCCTTGCAGCTCATTCAACCAGTTGAATGATTTTGTATGCCCTCCAGCTTAGTATGTAATAATGATGTCTTCTTGACACTGTTTTATTATTCCTAAAATGACTCATTAATATAGTGTGCAGTAAACAACTTAACAATCATATTAGCAGTGCTGAGAGAAAAAAAATTGAAGGCTAATGAAATGCACCCCGCCCCAAGGTTCACCTTCCAAATATTTAATTACTGAAGTATATGTGGAGTTCTGATTGGCCTCTGTGATTATCGATAACTAAAAAAAAAATCATAAATCAATAATACACTACAGAATTGGATATAAAAGGTGCATCAATAAGAGTACAAAGTATATTCACTTTGACTTTAGCAGAACAGTCATGTCTGCGAAAGGTGGTTGTGGAGGTGGTGGAGGAGGTTGTGCTCAAGGACTTGGTGTTGGCAGCGGCAAAGACCGTAAGTACAGCAGAAATCCGTTTGATTATTTGTGTTTTCGCTTTAATGTTACATATATAAAAATATTTACTAAATGTAAAAATAAACCAAGCAATTTACATTATCTCTTGTCTTGATTCATTATAATATAACCTTTAATTTTGCACTGTTGCCATTTGAAAGGAAATATAGTGAAAAATGTTTCATGCTGTCCTACTTGTGTTATACTTTTTGATAAATTTAGCCGTGATCATGTATGTATCTAATTTTAATAATCTATCACATTCTAGCTTGTGTGCAAGTTGACCCATGCCAAACTACTCCTATTCCTCCTACTCCTGTGCAATGCATAGGTAAGAAGCTTATATTGGATTGTAACTTTATGTCATTTAGACAAATATTTTCTGTAGTCTATTTTGTCTGTTGGCCTATAAAAAACAATAACATTAAAACTTGTCATGTGTCCATTCCACAGTTTATCTGTTACATATTTAACATAAATCGTGTTTTTCACTGGTGTGGAGTAAATACCCTGAAACTTGTGTCTTCAAATTGAGTGTCTGGCTAGTCTCCTTTTCCTAAGATATGTATGAAGGCTCTTTTAGGAATCAATATTCACTTTTATGATACTTATGTCAAAAATGGGCATGATAGTTCAATTCCTCATCCTCTTTGAAAAGCCTATTTGCATATTTAAATTCCCAGAGGAGCCTTGTATGGTCTAAACATCTCCTTACGATGCTTGGCATGCTCCACAAGAAGAATTGTTCCTTCTTAAACACAAATTATTAAAATGCGTGCTAAAGTTAACAATATTTAAATAGCAGATTAATTTTGCTAATTCAAGGCAACATATTTGATTAAAACAGACATCTAAATGTTACTAGTGGATTATTCTCATGTTATAAGGATATAGAATATTGCAAGGAACTTACATTCAATGATACTTAAAGAGAATCTTTCAGCAGGATTTCTACCACAAATTGCTTACATATGCATGTAGCTCTTGCAAAGATATATCCAGGAACACCTTTGTTTGACCAGTCTGTTCTTACATTACTGAGAAATCAGCATTTGAACTGATATTCAAATGAGGTTGAAGAACTACTTGAAGATCTGAAGCCTCTCTCATGCAAGCACTATTACCTGCCCAGGGTCGCCTTCTCCTGCTTGACTAACATCATTTATACTGTGTGACTTCAGGCAAAGAAGTCATCAATTAAGTGTTGCAATCTCTAAAAACCTTTCTAACTATAAAAAGAGCAGTTAAAAATTAGAAATTCTAAAAAACATAAGTCTGATATATTACTTCGCTTTCTTATTATTGAATAATTTTTAATATTAATGCTTTTGTTTCATTTATTTTAGGAACAGTTGATCCCTGTCAGGCAAACCAGTCAGGAAGCATTGGAGTGGGTTGCATTTGTGGTTGTGGTTCCCCAAGTAACTGTGGCCGTGGAGGTCAAATCAACCTCGGCGGTGGTGGAACCAAGAAATAAGCACCTCTTATTATTAACCTTAAGCGGAGCCTAAATGTTAGCATGAAATTTAAAAAAAAATTGTAAAGATGTGTATTTACAGTTTTATATCTAAGTTCATCTAATCAAATTAAAGCATAGATGATTTAACATTGTCGTATTTAAGTTATTCAAGAATTATTTTTCAAAAATGAATGACAGATTATAATCACAATCCTAAATATTAACATTCCTGTAGTTGCTTTTAAATGGAAATCTACATACACCCATTTGTTGTCAATATATAGCGTCAATTGAGAATACAATAACATTGGAAGTCCACAAGAATAGATATTTCTAACCCATTTCCCTTATTAAATGAACCTCAATATTAAGCAGCGTTCTTCAGCTCCTACAGAGATGTAGTTTCCATGTCTAGAAAGCACAAACACAGTTTCCTCACTTCTGTACTACTTGAGTTTTCCTTCACACATTTCACTCTGGGTAAAAGTTGGGCATTTTCAATCAATACCATATTCAAAAACTTTTGACATTTCTTTTCAATGTAATTTCTTGTACTACCAAGGGAAAGTTCATGTATTTACCAATATTGAAAGAGCTTATTCTCTTTAGATATTCCATACATCAAAAATTTAGTTTTTCTGTTAGAGCAAATATAAATCTAGCTTAACAATGGCCAATATACTGATCATGCATTCTCCACTGAGACTCATAGTTTGCAAATGTAAACTACTGGAATACCTGGCCTAAAGTATTGAATTTTCTTGCAGATGCAACACCAGCATAAATCCAGCATTATGCAATTCTCATTCAAATTAATGGGTAGTCTATTTATGAAAAGTCGGGACAGGTTTCCTAATGCAAGAAACTCTTTAAATGCATCCTCTACTTTAGCCAGGAGAACAAAATTGCAGCTTCTCTAGTAAGGAACATGAAAATAAGCTTTTTATTTTTTTTTTTAAATCTTTAACCAATAAACCCATAAAGGACGCAGCTAGTTATGGCCTTGTGGCCGTTGCCCTGTTTTTTAATCTGAAGTGTTGATTTGTAGGGTAATAATTCTGAAATTCTTGTACTTATTCCAGTGGTTCTGCTAAAAAAATTTTGTGACACATTTCAATTTAATTCAGAAAAAAATCTGAAATATGCCAAAAATGTGGAAAATGTGCGTTTTCAAACTTTTAATTTTTATGCCACTTGAACAGATAGTAATCCCACACAAATCAGGTAATGTTTGTATCTGTAAGGTTAGCTATTTGTGTACAGCTGGCAGTTCTTAAAAGGGCTTACGCAGACAGCCTTTGAAATAGCTGCTCCATGTAGGAGATCACAGGGGAACCTTGACCTTCACCCTTGAACAACTGTATTGGGATTAACACTCATGCAGTGTTCTGTTATGATTGAGTCACCGAGGAGGAAAAAACAAAACACAAGCTCACCCCAGAAAAACAGAAAGGTTGGAAACTAGCGGATTGCAGACCCCTAATCCTATCACACAACTAGCAGTAGCCGTGGAGTGTTCCTACGGTGATCCTAGACACCTCGTCACAGCCGGAGATCTACATAAGCCTAAAGAGAGAAAAGGGAAAAACTGACTGCCCCAGAGCAGACCCCAAAGCAATAGGCAACCCCCAACATATAATGACGGTGAAGCAAGATGAAAACACTAACACAGATAGAAAGATAGGTTGAGCAAACGATGGTGCCCAAGCTAACTAAAAAGGACAGGATAGAAAAGCTGCTGTCTGCAATCCGAGAATACCCTGCTAAAAAATATTACCAACACAACTGATAAGCAAAAAGGACCCTGAAGTCACTAGACTTCAACCCCTATATCAGCACTCAGAATTTTCTGGAAGCAGAGCAAAAGAGAACACTGATCAAGGAAAAAGAATCCAGCACACCCCTGGCCGGGGATGGCTGAACTCAAAAAAACAAGGTAAACAAAACCAAAACTAATAAGTTCAATAGCAGAGCAAAAACTTATCTTTGGGAAGCAGGAATCAGACTGGTCTCCAAGAATCCAGCAGAGAAATCACCAGCGACTCAGAAGGGCTTCGGCTGCCTTATATCCAGTCAGAAGTTCCCGTTACCCAGTCATCATCCACCTGATCAGGTGTTTGGTAATCAGCCTCACTACCTTCCTTCACCAGAAGAGGGAGATCCTCGGACACAAAAGATGAATGAACAGATGAGCTCACAGCAGTGATCCCTTGGCTACGTCTTCAAAGTGATTGTTGGCCAGTGAACTAAACTGGCATTTTCAGGTTTTAATTCCAGGAGGTCAAAATCAGGAACAAAATTAGAGGAAATAGAAACAAAGTTGATGAGTAGAACCAGAGCCACAGGAGTGAACCTTTAGCACTTGCAACTGACAACAAGGAACAGAAAATCAGAGGATTTAAAATGATCCCAAAACATGTCTCGCATAAGATACGTAATTACAACAGAATAATCATTTCACTGCAGAAACACAAGTAATGGCTAGAGGTACACAAAACCTAGCAATAGTAGAATTAACCAAAACATACTTGATTAGCCCAGCGTCTTCCACATTGTTAGTGAGGTGCTATATAATGACAAGGGCAAAAGATGGTAGCAGCATGTTAAGACATGCTGTAGATGTGACAGCTAGAGTTGAGCGACTTTTGGTTTTTTAGGGTCGCGTTTCGTTTCGTGAAACCCGACTTTTCCAAAAGTGGGGTGAGCAAGATCGTCCGATTATAGGGAAAAGTCGGGGTCATCCCGAAACACGAAACCCAATGTAAGTCAATGGGGAATAAAAGTCGGCAGTGAGAGGAGGACAGGAAACACACCTACAGTGCTCATTTGAATGCCAAAAGCATCAATTCTTCTTACTTAAGCTTGTCAACCTTAATTAACTTCATAATACAAGTTACGCACTGAAAAATTTGGCTAAAGTTGTGGGGGGGGGGCTGGCTCCAGGTTTTCATGTGCCCTGGGCGAAAGAGCGCCCCTTTAACACATAATACCACAACTCATCATGCTCCGATACGGCAGAGAAATAGCGGTATAGTACAATGAAATATACTTCACTTTTTACATCTCATGACGAGGCCCATCTATTTCTCCATACAGAATCATTGGTCCCATATAATGTTTGAAACAGTATATGATGAGCTCCACATAATGCTACAATATATGTTGGTCCCCATGGATGAAGCTCCACTGTCTTATGGGCCCAAATAATGCTCCAAACATAATGGGCCCCATTTCTAATGCTCTAGTGTATAATGGGCCCTGTAAATGCTGCTCCAGTGTCTGATGTCCACCTTTGGAATGTTCCAGTGTATGGTGGGCACCATCTATCATTCTCCAGAGTATAGTGCTCCCCAAAAATTGCTGTCCCAACATTCAAAACAATCAAATAAGTCTCCTCGCTAGGGAATCCCTGTACTTGTCTGGACTCCTCGTCGTCCCCATCTTCCATCTCACTGCACAGTATTTCAACTTTGCAAGTGCTGTGATCCTGAGCAAGCGGGGGGGGCCCACTCGTTGGCGACGGCACTGGCACAGGGCCCCTGATAGTACAGCGGTGTGTCTGATGGCGGGTGGGCCGAACCTGCACTTTCATCTGCAGCTTCCTCTTTGTCACCGTGTAAGATGGAACTGTACATGGGAAGGGTAACCTGAGTTTCATCAGGGTCAGATTCAGTCCGTGTAGCGTGCGAGGGGAATGTAGTGGTCTGGGTCAATGTACCAGCAGATTCATCGAGCAGTGGCTGGGCATCAGTGCACTTGTGTCGCCCCCAGGAGTACGGTTGCCACAGTGGCATTACCTTCTTCCTAGGGAGTGTGATGTCATGCTTGGGAGCAACGAACGATCTCTCTAGCAGGTTAACTGATTGGGCGGCGTTATTCCCACGAGTCATGACCCTCCAAACAGCGTTCATGAAGGCAAAGTGTTTGTTTTACGTGGGCAGTATGGTTGCAAAGCTGAACCTTAAAGGAATGTCCAGAAGGGCACCACCAGGAGTGGAGCCTATGGTTAAATTCAACTCCACCTGGGAAACCTCAACCATGCCAGCTACAGAACAGATGCACACATTGCAAGCTTAATTCCGTTAACGAACGAGACTCCGTCATGCCCCGCGGTCCGAGTCCGGCTTACTAGAGGGACACATGAGGCTCTGGCACATGAGATTGAAAGGCCAGCGTTTGTCGCTTACAGGTGCAGATAACCCGCTGAACAATGTTAGTGATGGGGATCACTGATGACAATTATTACCCGCGAACAATGATTTCCCAGTAAGTGCAGGTCAACCGCAGTTCCGGAATTAGGCCTAACCGTCATTCCTGAAAAAATGAAAAACTTACGTGTGCAAACCACAGGTGCTGTAGCTTGCTTAACAGCTCGCCAGCCGTTCTCACGCCCAGAATGGATTGCACGTGATTGCACAAAGGTTAGAAAGGGTACCGTATCCCCGGATAACATGTATGGATAGCGTACACATTCAAAATATATGTCTGTACATCAGGAGGCAGGCTCAGACAGTGTTAGGCCCAGTATGGATTGCACGTGATTGCACAAAGGTGAGAAAGGGTACCGTATCCCCGGATAACATGTATGGATAGCGTACGCATTCAAAATATATGTCTGTACATCAGGAGGCAGGCTCAGACGGTGATAGGCCCAGTATGGATTGCACGTGATTGCACAAAGGTTAGAAAGGGTACCGTATCCCCGGATAACATGTATGGATAGCGTACACATTCAAAATATATGTCTGTACATCAGGAGGCAGGCTCAGACGGTGTTAGGCCCAGTATGGATTGCACGTGATTGCACAAAGGTTAGAAAGGGTACCGTATCCCCAGATAACATGTATGGATAGCGTACACATTCAAAATATATGTCTGTACATCAGGAGGCAGGCTCAGCCGGTGTTAGGCCCAGTATGGATTGCACGTGATTGCACAAAGGTTAGAAAGGGTACCGTATCCCCGGATAACATGTATGGATAGCGTACACATTCAAAATATATGTCTGTACATCAGGAGGCAGGCTCAGACGGTGTTAGGCCCAGTATGGATTGCACGTGATTGCACAAAGGTTAGAAAGGGTACCGTATCCCCGGATAACATGTATGGATAGCGTACACATTCAAAATATATGTCTATACATCAGGAGGCAGGCTCAGACAGTGTTAGGCCCAGTATGGATTGCACGTGATTGCACAAAGGTTAGAAAGGGTACCGTATCCCCGGATAACATGTATGGATAGCGTACACATTCAAAATATATGTCTGTACATCAGGAGGCAGGCTCAGACGGTGTTAGGCCCAGTATGGATTGCACGTGATTGCACAAAGGTTAGAAAGGGTACCGTATCCCCGGATAACATGTATGGATAGCGTACACATTCAAAATATATGTCTGTACATCAGGAGGCAGGCTCAGACGGTGTCAGGCACAGTATGGATTTGACGGCCCAGATTACACAGCGGAGGAGCAGGGAGAGGTAAAGATTGCAAATGCTGGGGCCCTGCCCAAGCAAGGGGGGCCCACTCGTGGGCGTCGGTACTGGCACTGGGCCCCTCATAGTACGGCGGTGTGTCTGACGGCGGGTGTGCACCACCACCGTCAGAGACACTTGATTGCACTATGAGGGACCCTGTGCCAGTGCCCGCACCCAAGAGTCGGCCTACCCACCTGTCCAGGGCAACGGCACTCGCACGGTGTCGTGCGCTAGGTGGTGACCCCGGCCATTGGGGGGAAGGCAGCACAGTTAGGGAGTTTTAGAAAGTGGCATATGTTGATGTTGGACATTCAGCTGATGCAAAAGGCAAAATAGGTGAAGTCCCAGGAAGAGATGGACCAAAGCAAGCCATTTTTCTGTCACCCTATGTGTCATCAGGGGAAGGTGGGACAAAATCCTTGGAAACCCATGCATGGTTCATTTTAATGAAGGTTAGATCATCCACATTTTGGGTTGACAGACGGGTCCTTTTTTCTGTCAGGATTGATCCAGCTGCACTGAAGACTCTTTCCGATAGCACACTTGCAGCTGGGCAAGCGAGCTCCTGTAAGGCATATTGGGCCAATTCAGGCCAGGTGTCCAGTTTAGCGGCCCAATAGTCAAAGGGGAATGACCTGTGTGGTAGAACATCGATATGGGAGGAAAAGTAGTTTGTAACCATAGTTGACAACTGCTGTCTCCTGTCACTTTCCATCGATGCAGTGTTACCAGTTGTGTGAGCGGTATTTGAAAAATCAGTCCACAACATTGTCATGAAACCCCTGTCTCCAACGCCACTTCTGCTGTGTGCACCACGAACACCTCTGCCAAGCTGCCCCCGGCCCGTATGGCTCGTGTGAGAACCATCACCGCTGCTGTGTGCTGGGAATGCCTCAAGCAACCGATTTACCAGAGTTGCTTGTTTATTAGCCAATATTAGGTCAAGGTTCTCCTGTGGCATAATGTTTTGTAATTTGCCTTTATAGCGTGGATCCAGGATGCTGGCCAACCAGTAGTCATCATCGTTCATCATTTTGGCAATGCGTGGGTCCCTTTTTAGGATCTGCAAGGCATAATCTGACATGTGGGCCAATGTTCCCGGTGTCAATGATGCACTGCGAGTGCTGGTTGGAGGAGCACTTTCTGGCAAATCCACATCCCTCCAGTCACACACAAACCCTGTACCAGACCTTGCCACGCCAACATTTTCACTTGCCCCACGAGATGCATCCTCCTCCCCTAAGTAATCATCCCCATCATCCTCCTCCTCCTCTTCTTCCTCCACCTCATCCAGGAGAGGTCCCTGAGCAGACAATGGCTGAATGTCATCAAGGATTCCCTCCTCCTCTTCCTCCTCATCAACATTGGCTGCAGACGCCTGCTCCTTAAGGTGCGTCAAAGTTTGCATGAGCAGACGCATAAGTGGGATGCTCATGCTTAGGATGGCATCGTCTGCGCTTACCAGCCGTGTGCATTCCTCAAAACACTGAAGGACTTTACAGAGGTCTTTCAGCTTCGACCACTGCACACCTGTCAACTCCATGTCTGCTCTCAAAGTGCCTGGCCGTGTATCCTCCCACAAATGCATTATGGCCTGCCTCTGCTCGCACAGCCGCTCCACCATGTGCAGGGTGGAGTTCCACCTTGTTGCAATGTCGATAATGAGGCGGTGGTTGGGAAGGTGGAGCAATCGCTGCAGCTTCTGCATACGAACGGAGTGTACAGGTGACCGGCGGATGTGCGCGCACAGTCTTCGCACCTTCTGGAGCAGGGCTGTTAACTCCGGATAATTTTTGAGGAAGCACTGCACCCCCAGGTTCAAGGTGTGAGCCAAGCAAGGTATATGGCTGAGTTTTGAAAGGGCTATGGCTGCCACAAAATTACGGCCGTTATCACTAACTACCTTGCCTGCCTCAAGATGTACACTGCCCAGCCATGACTCAGTTTGTCGCTTCAAGTACTCGGCCAGCACCTCGGCGGTGTGTCTGTTGCCCAAACACATCATCTGCAACACAGCCTGCTGACGCTTTCCACTAGCTGCTCGATAGGGGGACACATCGTGTGCAACAGTGGCAGCTGCAGATGGAGTGCTCGTACGACTGCGCTCTGTGGACGAGCTTTCGCTTCTGGAGGAGGAGGAGGGTCGAACGCTTACAGCCAACTGTTTCCTATACCGTGGGCTAGGCAGCACTGTCCCACCACCGCTGTCCCCTGTGGACCCTGCATCCACCACATTAACCCAGTGCACAGTGATGGACACGTAACGGCCCTGGCCATGCCGACTGGACCATGCATCAGTTGTGAGGTGCACCTTTCCGTTCACTGACTGCTTGAGTGCATGGACAATGCGGTCTTTCACATGATGGTGGAGGGCTGGGATGGCTTTGCGAGAGAAGAAATGGCGACTGGGTAGGTCATAGCGTGGTACTGCATAGGCCATGAGTTCGCGGAAAGCTGTGCTTTCCACCAACCGAAAGGGCATCATCTCAAACGAGATTAGTTTGGCAATGTGGGCGTTCAAACCCAGTGTACGCGGATGAGAGACTGAGTACTTTCTTGACCTACTCATAGTGTCTGGGAGGGTGAGCTGGACATGAGAGCTGCATATGGTGGAAGTAGCGGTGGACAGGGCGGACTGAGAGAGGGTTGATGATGGTGATGGAGTTGGTGTTCTTTCTGATGGCCTAGAATCAGTCTTTCGTTGATATAACAGTGGGATTCCCTGACTGCTGTGGCCTTGCAACGACACCTCAACATTTGCTGCTGTGCTAACCGGTGGGCTTACAGTGGGGGAAACAATGTAGCGTTGCTGACTACCTTCGTTGTGATCAGTTGTACATGTGGCACTTGAGGTTTGGTGTTGTGTCCACGCTTGCAAGTGCATGCTGGTTAAATGTCTAAGCATGCAACTGGTATTCAAATTTTTCAGATTTTTCCCTCGGCTAAAGGTCTTTGCGCACTTCTTACAGATAACCTTGGCCTGATCATGAGGATTTTGGTCAAAAAAGTGCCACATTGCACTCTTCCTACTTTGGCAGACATTTTGCGGCCTAGCACGCTGTGATCTTTTGACCCTCTGGACAAGCTGTCCAGCAACTCTTTTGATGTTTGGAACCTGTCTTTGGAGTGCTCCGGGCCTGCCAGATAACAGCTGTTGCGATGTCGATGTCTGCTGTGGATGCTCCTCATCTGAGCTATTGGAAGCAGCACCCTCTTCCCCCAATGGATGCCAATCTGGGTCAACAACTGGGTCATCCATCACCTCCTCTTCTATGTCATGTGCACCTTCCTCTGTGTCACCGTGTATGGTGGTATAGTGTGCGGGAAGGGGCACCTGAGTCTCATCAGGGTCAGAATCTGGCTCTGTACACTGCAAGGACAATGTAGTGCTCTGAGTGAATGTACCAGCAGAATCATCCATCAGCGGCTGTGCATCAGTGCACTCCATGTCAGATTCATCTTGGCCTGGGTAATTCACCATTTGACTTGATAATCCAGGCATGGTATGTGAAAACAGCTCCATGGAGTAATCAGTAGTATGGCCTGCATCATCCTTCAATCTTGGTTGGGGTGAAGGACACAAGGAAAGGTGTGGTTCATGAACATGAGCCTCCAATGACGACTCAGTGCTTTTACTTTTTACAACTGAAGAAGAGGAGGCGATAGAGCTGGAGGCTGAGTCAGCAATGTAAGACAAAACTTTTTCCTGATGCTCTGGCTTTAAAAGCGGTTTGCCAACTCCTAGAAAACTAAGCGTTCGAGGCCTTATGTAGCCAGACGATGACACAGGCTCAACACCTCCTGCATTCGGTCCTATTTTGCTCTTGCCACTACCATCAGATCCACCACCAACACCATCATTACCAGCTGCGAACCCCCGCCCAATTCCACGGCCTCTTCCACCAGCCTTCCTCATTTTTGGTAGAAATGTAGACAAAATCCAACAAACTATATAGTAATGTAAAACAAGGTACAAGGTGTCTATAGGACAGGGGAGATTTTGAATTTCTGCAGACACTTGTGGACACTGGACACTTTTGGATTGTGTGAGGCCCAATGAATATCTGAGCGCTATGTGACAGGCTCGATGGCACAGCTGTGACCAAAGTGACTAGAGGATAAGGGAGATTTTGAATTTCTGCACACACTTGTGGACACTGGACACTTTTGGATTGTGTGAGGCCCAATGAATATCTGAGCGCTATGTGACAGGCTCGATGGCACAGCTGTGACCAAAGTGACTAGAGGATAAGGGAGATTTTGAATTTCTGCAGACACTTGTGGACACTGGACACTTTTGGATTGTGTGAGGCCCACTGATATCTGAGCGCTATGTGACAGGCTCGATGGCACAGCTGTGACAAAAGTGACTAGAGGATAAGGGAGATTTTGAATTTCTGCAGACACTTGTGGACACTGGACACTTTTGGATTGTGTGAGGCCCACTGATATCTGAGCGCTATGTGACAGGCTCGATGGCACAGCTGTGACAAAAGTGACGAGAGGATAAGGGAGATTTTGAATTTCTGCAGACACTTGTGGACACTGGACACTTTTGGATTGTGTGAGGCCCACTGATATCTGAGCGCTATGTGACAGGCTCGATGGCACAGCTGTGACAAAAGTGACGAGAGGATAAGGGAGATTTTGAATTTCTGCACACACTTGTGGACACTGGACACTTTTGGATTGTGTGAGGCCCAATGAATATCTGAGCGCTATGTGACAGGCTCGATGGCACAGCTGTGACCAAAGTGACTAGAGGATAAGGGAGATTTTGAATTTCTGCACACACTTGTGGACACTGGACACTTTTGGATTGTGTGAGGCCCACTGATATCTGAGCGCTATGTGACAGGCTCGATGACACAGCTGTGACCAAAGTGACTAGAGGATAAGGGAGATTTTGAATTTCTGCACACACTTGTGGACACTGGACACTTTTGGATTGTGTGAGGCCCAATGAATATCTGAGCGCTATGTGACAGGCTTGATGGCACAGCTGTGACCAAAGTGACTAGAGGATAAGGGAGATTTTGAATTTCTGCACACACTTGTGGACACTGGACACTTTTGGATTGTGTGAGGCCCAATGAATATCTGAGCGCTATGTGACAGGCTCGATGTCACAGCTGTGACCAAAGTGACTAGAGGATAAGGGAGATTTTGAATTTCTGCACACACTTGTGGACACTGGACACTTTTGGATTGTGTGAGGCCCAATGAATATCTGAGCGCTATGTGACAGGCTCGATGGCACAGCTGTGACCAAAGTGACTAGAGGATAAGGGAGATTTTGAATACACTTGTGGACACTGGACACTTTTGGATTGTGTGAGGCCCACTGATATCTGAGCGCTATGTCACAGGCTCGATGGCACAGCTGTGACAAAAGTGACTAGAGGATAAGGGAGATTGGATTGCTTTTAAAAAAGCAGTTTGCAGAGCAGTGGGTAAACAGCAATGCCAGCCTGTCAGGAAGCCTTAAAAGGCAGCCCAACAACCAACACCACTGATACACCACAATATAGCCTCACCTTGCACTGCACACACAGTGACTGGTGTGTTGTACAGGCAAAATCGCTAGCAGCAGAAGCAGTTTTTTTTTCTTCTCAGCAGGACAAAAAAAAAATTGGGATTGCTTTTAAAAAAGCAGTTTGCGGAGCAGTGGGTAAACAGCAATGCAGGAATGTCAGGAAGCCTTAGAAGGCAGCCCAACAACCAACACCACTGATACACCACTATATAGCCTCCCCTTGCACTGCACACACAGTGACTGGTGTGTTGTACAGGCAAAATCGCTAGCAGCAGAAGCAGTTTTTTTTTCTTCTCAGCAGGACAAAAAAAAAAATTGGGATTGCTTTTAAAAAAGCAGTTTGCGGAGCAGTGGGTAAACAGCAATGCAGGAATGTCAGGAAGCCTTATAAGGCAGCCCAACAACCAACACCACTGATACACCACTATATAGCCTCCCCTTGCACTGCTCACACAGTGACTGGTGTGTTGTACAGGCAAAATCGCGAGCAGCAGAAGCAGTTTTTTTGTCTTCTTCCCTGCCTAACGCTCTCCCTACAGAATCAGCAGCAACCTCTCCCTATGCTAAGATCGGCAGAAGTAAGATGGCGGTCGGCGTGCACGCCCTTTTATACCCGCTGTGACGCCCACCAAAGCAAGCCAATCACTTGCATGCCCTTCTGAAAGATGGTGGTGACCCGTGCCTATGTCATCACGTTGCCCACAGTGTCCGTGGATCCTGATTGGCTGAAAAAGAGCGCAAAACAAACTTTTGAAACGCGACTTTGGTGCGTAAGTCGCCGACCTCGTGGCCGACCTCATCCTAGGGTCGGGTTTCGTTTCATGAAACCCGACTTTGCCAAAAGTCGGCAACTTTTGAAATTTTTCGACCCGTTTCGCTCAACTCTAGTGACAGCATCATTTTTAAAGGTCCTTCTATTTATATAGAATAAGGGTTGTTTCGTTCCTAGCCGTAGACCACATAGCAGACCTGATGTCCATGAGCTGGGGAGGGCTCTGTACCAAGTGGCACCGCCTCCCTCATCTCCCACCCCTGTCATTGCAATTTCAATGACAGAATAAAATAGCGCATTAGGGAGCCATTAGCTTCTTTCTGCACCACTGCCTGTGCATCTGAGTGACTCACAGCAGACACAATGACATCATTACATCATGCCTCTTATGCAGACTTTTCACGGGTGTTGCAGAGGTCCCTACACTGAGTGGAGATCTGCGGAGGACATCATTTGTTGTGTGAGGACCCTCATACTGTGGGGCAACCCTCAAACTGCTTGTTGGGGCTGTAGAGGAAATCATATTGTGGGTGGTCATGGGGGCCCTGATACTGTGGGAGCTATGCATGGCATTATAGTGTTTGTGGGTACACCCACAATGCCTGTAGGATCTGGGGTGGGCAACATATTGTGTGTAGGAATGCTTATGTCATGTAGTGGGTTGTTTGGGTCTTCATGCAGCATGTTGGTGCTGTAGGGGATGTCATACTTTGTGTGGGGGGCCTCATACTTTGTGAAAGGGCTGTGGCTGTGGGTATATTATGCTAAGTGAGGGGCTCTCACACTGACTGTGGGATCTGTTGGGGCAGGATGAAGACACATGGTACAGAATCATGGGGCAGGATGAAGACAGATGGGGCAGTATAGAAACAGATGAGGCAGAAACATGGGGCAGGATGGAGACACATGGTACAGGGTCATAGGGCAAGATGGAGATAGATAGCGTGGGAACATGGGGCAGGATGGAGACTGATGGTGCAGGAACATGGGGCAGGATGGAGATACATGGTGCAGAATCATGGGGCAGTATGGCAACACATGGGGCAGGAACATGGGACAGGATGGAGCCACATGGTGAATCATCATGCAGCTGGATGGAGACAGATGGGGCAGGATTATGGGGCAGGATGGAGACACATAGTGCAGGATCCTAGGGAAGGATGGAGACACATGATGCAGGATCATGGGGCAGGATGGAGACAGACAGGGAAGAATGAAGACACTTGGTGGAGGAACATGGAGCAGGATGGAGACAGATGGGATAGGAACATGGGGCAAGATGGAGACACATGGTGCAGGGTAATTGGGCAGGATGTTGTATAATTACTCCGACAATATACAATTCCACCACACTGTATAATGCCTCCCACATTGTATAACAGCCTTCCATACAGTAAAATGGCCCCCACTCAGTTTTATAGCCCACAAACATCATTCAACACTGGATAATAGTGCCAACAATGTACAGTGGTCCCCAGACAGTATAATGATACCCACATTGTATAACGGTGTTTAATGGTTTTCCACACAGTAAATGGCCCACAAACAGTATAATGGCCCCCACACAGTATATTGCACTCCACACAGTTTGGTGCATTGACCTTACATAACCCTGAACACAATAACTTATGGAACCACCAAAGAATGGAGTAATCATAAACTACTAAACACCAAATTAAAACATATATTTATTGAAACAATCTAAATGTGCTTTCTCCATATTTTATACTTCACTTTGATGCTCTTCCTACTTTTCATATTTCCTTCTTAGGCCTCTTTCACACATCAGGTTTTCGGCATCAGGCGCGATCCGGCGCTTTTGACTAAAACCGGATCCGGCGAAATGCAATGCCGGATCCGGTTTCCCCCCCATTGACTTGCATTAGAGCCGGATCGAGCCGGATGGCCATGCGTTTCATCCGATTTTCGCCGGATCCGGCAATGTGACGCCATCCGGCGTCTGGAAAAAACGGCTACTGTAACGTTTTTTGTCTCCGGCGAAAAAGCCGGACACGCCGGATCTGGCGTGTCCGGCTTTTTCATACAATGAAAGCCTATGAGCACCGCAATGCGCCGGATCCGTCGACAGCCGGATCCGGCGGCCGGATCCGGTTTCTTTGGTCTGAGCATGCTCAGTAGCTCTGCCCACAGGACATATATAAAAGCAAGACAGTGGGACCCTCAGCCACACCCAACATGCCACCCAAGCCAAGAACCAGGAGCAGGAGAAGGCAGCAGACATCTGCAGCAGCAGCACCATCAGCACCACCCCAAATGGAGCAGCATGCTGAACAACGGGAGGGGAGTCCAGCAGCAAATGAGAGACGGTAATTATCAAATTCCCCATTCCTCCAAACTAGGGCTATGGAATATCAAGATATTCATTGGCACTTTGTTTCTCTTTATTCAACAGCCGCCCAATAGATGCAGCAGCAGCAGCAGCAATGGCAGCAGCAGAAACACCACCCACAGCCATGGAGTCTGGCCATGAGGAAGACAGCACATCTTCTGGGAGCCCTCCCTCGCATCGTCAGCGTTTGATGGTAAGTTTTTATTTCCAAAATCCATCATCTCTGTAATATATGTGTATTCATTGCCTTTTATTTCAAAACAGGAATCACAAGATGAAGAGGAGCTCCCAGAAGAAGAAGGAAGGGGTGGACAGACACTTGGAGTGGGCTCACAATTGGTAAGTTTTTTGCATCAAACGCAGAAACACAACATCACACTACACACAACACATAGAAAACAATGTTCTGCAGACCACACACAGCAAACAAATGCCTACATCCAAAGACATAACATTTTTTGTTTTCTTCTCTAGTCTTCCCAATCTGGTGCTCGGCCAAGAGGTCCTCACAGTGCCTCCCAGGGTCGTCGGCGACAGCAACGCGGCGGTCACCAGCGTGTAAGTATAAATATTTTTGCTTTGTTTTTTTTGCACTTTTTATTTCATTTCTTTTGTGGAGGCTAATTATGTTATTTTTGTCTTTTTCTTTAACAGCCTTCACAGCGTGCTCCCGACTCTGACGGTGAGGATGGAGGGATTGATGTGGACCGCCTCATCGATCTCGTCAGAGAAAGGGAGCTGCTCTGGAATATGGCTGACCGCCGCCACGCTGACCTGATCGTTACCCGACGACTCTGGGAGGAAATCTGTTCGCTCCTTGTGGACCGCTGGGAGGACCTCGAAGCTCGGGCCCAGATTAAAGAGCGTAAGTATATACAGTACCGGTTGCTTGATTTAAACCAGTGTTTCCCAAACTCCAGTCCTCGTGGTCCCCACGGATCATGTGTTCAGGATTTCTATTTACTTTGGAAATCCTGAAAACATGACCCCTGGGGACCATGAGGACTGGAGTTTGGGAAACACTGATGTTGTATACTAACCACTTTGTCCTTTCTCGTTTCAGGGGAGAGAAATGTGAAGCGGTGGCGGTCTGTGAGGGATCGTTTCAAGAAGGAGTTCAATAAAGAGATGCGGGCCCCGAGTGGATCTGGAGGACGCAGGAGCAAGTACAAGTACGCACGAGCCCTGTCGTTCCTCCGGGAGACAATGCTCACCAGAAGGTAAATATTACACACCACATGTGACAAAAAAATGTTTAGATGTAACTTTTTTTTTTCAGCCAGGGCCATACCATGTCACTATTTTAATTGTTTTTTTTTCTCTTTATTCCACAGCACGGTGAGCAGCACTCGGGAGCCTGCACGATTGGACCCTTCTGAGGCGATCCCTGAGGAGACCGGCACCGAGGGAAACTTCGACCGCCCCGGTACATCTGCACCTTCCCAGCCTTCCCACACATTCGACCCATCTGTCCCATCCACCAGCACAGGAGCATCGTGGCCGCCTACATTACATGAAGCTGCTGGTGAGGAGATCGCTTTCCCTTTACCCCACCCTTCTGCCACTGCCACCTCTAGTACACCTGCGGGTACTGGGCGGCAGCGGCAGAGGGGTCAGGAAAAGAGTTATGCGCCAGAGTTCTTGCATCTGAATGCATCTTTCCAGAACTGTCTAAAAGTCTTGTCAGAGCAAATCTCCCCAGGCTTTCAGAAGATCAACTCCAGCATTCTGGAGGTGAAGACACTTCTGCAAACCATGCATTCAGAAGCAAGATCTTTGCCAAACCACACCTTTTTCAGGTCTGTTGTGGAGCGCATGGCAACACTATCTCCTACCCAGCAGATGAATGTAATGCATTCGTGCCACGGTGCTCTACAGCAGGTTACCTCCCAACCTCCACCTCCCACCACTGTAGTTCCTCCACCTGCACCCCCTCCAGCCACTTTCCATCCTCCCCCTCCTATTACATCTGCACCCCCTCCAGCCACTTTCCATACTCCCCCTCCTATTACATCTGCACCCCCTCCAGCCACTTTCCATCCTCCCCCTCCTATTACATACCAGCAACCTCCCCAGTACCAGCAACCTCCCCAGTACCAGCAACCTCCCCAGTACCAGACATCTCCCCACTTCCAGCAACCTGCCCCGTATCAAACTCCTTCCCCGTACCAAACTCCTTCCCCGTACCAAACTCCTTCCCCATACAACTTTCCATCAACATCATCTGCTCCTACAGTCCCTGCCCAACCCTCCACTCCACCGCCCACCACCTCTTCTGCCTCCCACATGTCCACCCATTCTGTAGCTTTTTCCACACCATCACCTCTAACTGTTCCTTCCCCACCACGATCCCAGTCCTCTCTCCACACTCCCATTGTCGAAGTGTCCCGCAGCCCCTCCAGCAGTATTTCCACCCCACACTACACAGATTTATGATGTGTTTTGTAATAAAAATGCCCAGTTGGTTTCAAACCTTTATTAAAAAAGTTTTTTTAACTTTAAAAAACAGTTTACAAAAAAAAAATATTTTAAATAAAAGTTAAATTATTGTTTACACTGGTTGTCTGTCATTTCTTTCTGCGGCGAAATATGTTTAAAAAAAAGGTTAAATACAGGGTATTTAAAAGGTAAAAAGGTATTCAAAACCAGGTATATAACTGTGGGTAAATTTTAGCTTTTTGCCACAGTTGTGTTCCTGGTTGTGTTTGAAGCAA
Source organism: Dendrobates tinctorius (assembly GCF_039654945.1). Classification (NCBI taxonomy): domain Eukaryota; kingdom Metazoa; phylum Chordata; class Amphibia; order Anura; family Dendrobatidae; genus Dendrobates; species Dendrobates tinctorius. The sequence goes on along the minus strand of NW_027361708.1, from coordinate 19,254,110 downwards.
AGTATTTCACCTAAAAAGTTGTGTTTATTGTTGGTGATTTCCTAACAATGTACACAACTTTTGTTAAAAGGTGAAATACTTTGCATAAAACACAACCAGGTACACACCTGTGGCCTAAAGCTAAAAATAGAGACCATGACAAGATAGCCAACTTTGGTTGGCAAAGGTATATACTGTTGGTACAGAAGGTACACAAGTTTGGTTAGGGCACAAATCTTTCACACTCTGTCATCCTGCCAGTGTACTCTGCCTTGAGGTGACATAAAGTATAGTGCAAAATTGTCCCTCATTACTGAAACCGTCACAGAACTTCTAGTGGTAATGTCATGGTAATCTTGCAAGGTGGTTTCTTCAGAGGTGTCCTCAATGGAAATGGGTTCCTTGCAGATAACAAAATTGTCGAGTACCACGCAAGCTTTGATCACCTCGTCCACAGTTTCTGTCTTGAGGTTGATCGCAGTCAATAGGACCCGCCATTTGGCTGTCAGAATACCAAAGGTACATTCAACCATTCTTCTTGCTCTTGTGAGGCGGTAATTAAAAATGCGTTTTGGTCTTGTCAATCCTCTGCTAGAGTACGGTTTCAAAAGGTGTTCTGTAAGCTGGAAGGCTTCATCCCCTACACAGACAAATGGCATAGGTGGACCAGATGTTTGCGGCAGCGGTCTAGGTGGTGGGAACTGGAAGGTGTTTCCATACAGTTTACGCACCATGGCAGACAGTTTGAAAACTTGAGAGTCATTGGAGCGGCCATAGGCCCCAATATCAACCGCAATAAATTTGTATTCCGCCTCAGCGATGGCCATGAGGACAATTGAAAAATATTTCTTGTAATTGAAATATTCCGATCCCGATCCAGCTGGCTTTACAATGCGGATATGTTTCCCGTCCACAGCGCCCAAGCAGTTGGGAAACTGACATATCTGTTGAAACTTGTCAGCAATTTCAATCCACCTCTCTGTTGTGGGCTCTGGTAAAAACTCTTCAGCTAAGGAGTCCCACAGTGCACGGCATGTGTACTTCACAATTCCAGATATGGTGGAAATCCCGAGTCTGTACTGGAAATGCAGTGACGAAAGGGATTCTCCAGTTGCAAGAAATCTGTGGGGAATTAAAAAACAATAAATTAGTTTTAAATCACAGCATTACATACCAAAACTGAGCTATAACACTTGGAGATACAAACTACCACCAACAAGATTGCAGTGAAAGTGTGCTCTGATGCGATCACATCCAATAAATGTGGCTTACCTTAAAGTCACCATCAGACGCTCTGCGGGTGAAACAGAGAAGCGGCAATAGGTGTCCGCTTTTCTTATGAGGTGTGCAATGCGCTCCACCAAGTAATCAAAATTCTCCATTTTCATCCTAACATATCCAAAAAATGTATCCGGGTTTCGTCGAAGGTCCATGCAGAGTGTAGAATAGACCCCACGCGTCATTCTCTTGGCTGTGATGGGGTGGATCCACAAACGTCGTCTACGATGCCTGATGCGCTGCTGTCTCGCTCTCTCCTTCTCCAGAACAATCACCCTCAAACGATTCGCCTCAGCTATAAAATCCGCCAAATTCTTCAAAATATTTCCAATGACAACATCCATCTTCGCCAGTAACTTGCTCTTCTCTCCAACCTGCACTTTCTCCTCTACAACCTGTCAAAGAAGGGCTGTAGGAACATGCTATATATAGTTTTCCAGTAGCCAATCCCGTTCGGAAGGCCACAAGGGTCAATTTTAAAAACCGGATCCGGCGTAATCCGTCGAAAAACGGATAGAAAAACGGATGAACCGGATGAGACGGATCCGGTTTTGTCTGTCAAGAAAAAGACGGATCCGGCAGAAAACCGGATCCGTCAGATCCGGTTTTACTAAACATTTGCCGGATCCGGCGTTCCGGCACGACGCCGGATCGCGCCTGACGCCGAAAACCTGATGTGTGAAAGTAGCCTTACTAGACCATATTTTACAGTATATATTTAGTATTTTTAATTGTTTCAATGAATATATGTTTTAATTTGGTGTTAGGTGGTTTAGTATTACTCCATTTGTTGGTGGTTCCACAAGTTCTTGTAATGTATGGGAGTACTTCACCCCTTTATTCTTCTTCTACTTAATGAGGGACACCTTAAAATTTTGAATATGTTCCCAATGTGGTTATATAATTTGTGCTATCAGAATTATTTGATAGTGATAACACTGAACATAGCGTGATGGCACCCACATACCACTCTATGCTGTATAATGGCCCAGACAATGAATAATGCCCATAAAATAGTCTTTCACACAGTATAATGACACCCACACTATATATACACCATGATTAAGGCTCTTTGCTGAAACGCGTCAGTCTGTCTTATGAAGGATATCTAGAAGTTCCCAGCTTTGCTGCAATTTTTGGATTAATTAAAAGTGAAATTTTTTACCTTATGACCACATCTTTGCCTTTAATCGCTGGAGACCATGGAGATGGGCACGGCTGTGAGACTGGCAGGCGGGCACGGCTGAGACACAGGGCAGGCAGGCACGGCTGAGACACAGGGCAGGCAGGCACGGCTGAGACACAGGGCAGGCAGGCACGGCTCATACACAGGGCAGGCAGGTAGGGGTGCAGGCAGGAAGGAACGGTGTATGAACGGACAGGTAGAGACCTGTTCACACAGCAGGTGCAGATACTGGAAGAGGCAGGAAGGGGTGGAGTATGACGGAACAGGTTTGGACCTGTTCACACAGGAGGTGCAGGTACGGGTACTGACAGGAAGGAGTGGAGAATTACGGAACAGGTTTGGACCTGTTCACACAGGAAAAACAAGTACGGATTCAGGCAGCAAGGAGTGAAGTGTGAAGGAACAGGTTTGGACCTGTTCTCACAGGAGGAGCAAGTATGGATACAGGCAGGAAGGAGTGGAGTGTGAAGGAACAGGTTTGGAATTGTTCACACTTGAAGGAGAACCGCAAGGCTGCGGGGAAGAGCTGGAGAGCAGCAAGAGGTTCTGCAGCAGCAGAAGCAGAACAAAGCAGAACCTCAAGAGTACGGAGCACAGGCAGACAGAGAGGACACAAAGAAAAGACACAGCAGGGAAAGGAGCCACAGACAAGGAGACTGACAAACAGAGGTAGGACAGAGTTCAGACAAGGTAACGGTGCCAGACACGGTACAGGACCAAGGACACAGGGACCAGGTTATTCTGCCTCCTGGAGGGCAGACAGAGAGGTACAAGGCAAGGTAAGAAATTATAGTACAGGGACCAGGATATTCTGCCTCCTGGAGGGCAGGCGGAGGTACTAGGCAAGGTACAGAGACACAGAGACTAGGAAAAAAGCCTCCAGAGAAGGCGAAGCATAGGACAGGACCTGGCTTACTCAGCAGCAAGAAACTAACTGAGTTAACACATTGCACAGGCAAGATCCACTGGAACTGCCCTAAATACAAGAGGGCTCTTGGTACTTGGTCAGGGACACATCAGTCAAGTGCACCCTGATTCTATAAGAATCAAAGAGTTCTGGTGCCACCCCCCTATGCACACAGCAGGAAAACATGCAAAGAGCAGGAAGCAAGAGGTACACAGCATGGAGCTGGCAGCAGAAAGAAGTCACAGCATGGCCTAGAACAGTGAGTAAGTTGGTGTGTGGGGGATGGGAGGCCATGCAGTGAAGCCAGAAGGGTTGTTACAATGGCCTATGCCTGCACAGTGACGAATGCAGGAATGGTGCATCACCGATGCTGTATCTCGCAATGACGCGCTGCAGCTGCACACTAGATCCTCCTCTGGGCCCCACCCATCCAGGGCGGGTCGCCTCCAGCCAGTCCACCCATTTCCTTGTAATCTGTTGTAAGGGGCAGGTTCCTCTTCTTCTTAGACGTACCCACGAGGGGCGGGCACCATGGTTAGGACACAGACTTTGCCAGACAGCTTTTCATGCCAATTCTCCATCAGGACACCTAAGAGGGGAGGGATCAGAGTTGTTGTCCCTCAATTGCGTGCCATCATCCGCCATATTTAGAGCCGCCATCTTGGCCACCATCCTGTCAGTCTCATTCAAGGTTTTTGACAAGTCCAATGTGTCAGTCACATCCAGCATTTCAGTGGTATCCACAATAACTTTATCATTTTTGGTCACATCATTCACATCGTCCACGGGTTTCTCACATGGCACGGTTTCGGCATCCTCCCAACTGCCAAGTCACTTCGCAGCACATCCAGATTCATTACAACATTTTCGACAGCTTGTACGTTACACGTTACTTCATCTTTCCCTGCACTCCTCTCCCTGTCACACTGCTCGTTCCTGGGTCAGACCATTTCCAACAGTTCCTCAGCGTCCTCCCTGGCCAGCGCATACGAGTGTTCCCTCAGCCATTTCACCCCAGTTCTGAGGACATCAGCCCAAGCAATGATCTGCCACACGGTGAGCGACCTGCCCTGCGGTGCTGCAGTGACTGTATCCCAAGTGCCTGTAGATGTTGTTGCTGCTATTTCTGAAGATATGCTGTCTCACTGACTCTGGATGGCTGAGTTCCTCCTTAAACGTTGTGGGGTGCTGAGTAGCTTGGCATTCAGTCCACCCGAGCTACTTTCCGGAATTACTCTGCGGGCAATTAGGTCACCATCCAGCTTTTTTGGCAGACTTCAGAGACCCAATCACGATGCAGCGATTGTCTGCCAGGCAATTAAATGCCGCAGCCATCTTTGTTGTGGTCGTGCAGTGATTGGCTGGCCTCACAGCATCATCAGGGGTATAAGAGACCAGACGCCGCCCTGCTCGCCTCATTCAGCTCCGGTTTTAGATAGTGTAGGGAGAGTTGCTGCCGAGATAGGGTCAGAATTGGGGATTTATTAGTCAGTGTGGGGGGTCTACCATTGTAAACTACTCAAATCCAAATAAACCAACAGTCCTTCTAAGGACTAATTCTGGAGTATATAGCTTCCAGTGTTAGGTAGGCAGGGTAGTGTACGTCGCTCTATACACATCAGTGCAAGGCCTGCAGGCACTATATGTGTGTATACACATATCGTTGCATACATCAAGAGGGTCCTGTGTTCTGTTGCTGCTGCTGCTACCTGTAGGATATATTGACCATGTATACCTAGCCCCAGGTGTAATTGGCCTTGAAAATTTTTTTAGCCAAGGCAAATAGAGCTTTTTTTTTATTGCAAAACAATCCAGAGCCCTTTTTTTCCTACATTTGCTTTTTGACAGTGCACAATACAGCCAGATGCTTTTCCTAGCACAGCGTGAAGATCCAGCAATCTTAAAGGGGTCCCAAACATCCCTTTTGAGAGCACCGAGAAATATTTAATTTTTATGTGGTATGGTTGAGTAGATTTTTTTTTGTGTCTTACAAAAGTTCTTAACACTATTTTGCTGAACCCCTCAAAAAATACATACAGGCCACATATTTTACAGTGTGGTATATCTGTGATATGCCTACTCCATCCGTCTGCTAAAAATGTTGGTCTTTTTAGATTTAAATTCAATTTTTTTTGCTGTCTGTCACTGTACTTATATACAGCACTATTTGGCAAAAAAAATAGGCCACACATTTGGTGTAGTGGTATCTCCGTGCCAGATGATATCTGTGCATGCTCAAAGTTTGGGCAGTTTAGGCAGGTTTTCCTTTTTTTGTCCTGGGTGTCACAGTACTTATAGACAGCACTAGTTAGCCCAAAAATGAAATAATTCAGGCCACACATTTGTCGTAGTGGTATCGCCGTGCCAGATGATATCTGTGCGTGCTCAGTGTTTGGCCAGTTTAGGCAAGTTTTCCTTTTTTTGTCCTGTGTGTCACAGAATTATATACAGCAATAGTTAGCCCAAAAATAAAAAATACAGGCCACACATTTGTCATAATGGTATCTCCATACCACCTGATATCTGTTCATGCTCAAAGTTTGGCCAGTTTAGGCCGGTTTTCATTTTTTTGTCCTGGGTGTCACAGTACTTATATACAGCACTAGTTAGCTAAAAAATTAAATAAAAACAGGCCACACGTTTGTCGAAGTTTTATCGCTGTGCCAGCTGGTATCTCAATGTGCTCAAAGTTTGGCCAGTTTAGGCCGGTTTTCCATTTTTTTGTCCTGGGTGTCACAGTACTTTTATACAGCAATAGTTAGTCCAAAAATATAAAAAATAGAGGCCACACATTTGTCGTAGTGGTATCTCCATGACAGTTCATATCTATGTGTGCTCAAAGTTTGGCCAGTTTAGGCCGGTATTCCATTTTTTGTCATGGGTGTCACAGCACTTATAAACAGCACTAGTTAGCCAAAAAATAAAAAAATACAGGCCACACATTTGTCGTAGTAATATCTCTGTTTCAGCTAATATCTGTGCGTGCTCAAAGTTTGGCCAGTTTAGGCCGGTTTTCCTTTTTTTGTCCTGGGTGTCACAATACTTATATACAGCACTAGTTAGCCCCCCAAAAAAAGGCCACACATTTGTCGTAGTGGTTTCTCCTTGCCAGCTGATTTCTGTGCGTGCTCAAAGTTTGGCCAGTTTAGGCCGGTTTTCCTTTTTTTGTCCTGGGTGTCACAGTACTTATATACAGCAGTAGTTTGCCTAAAATAAAAAAATACAGGCCACATATTTGTCATAGTGGTATCGCCGTGCCAGCTGATATCAGTGCGTGCTCAGTGTTTGGGCAGTTTAGGCCGGTTTTCCATTTTTTGTCCTGTATGTCACAGAATTATATACAGCAATAGTTAGCCCAAAAATAAAAATACAGGCCACACATTTGTCGTAGTGGTATCACCGTGTCAGGTGATATCTGTGCGTGCTCAAAGTTTGGCCAGTTTAGGGTGGTTTTCCTTTTTTTGTCCTGGGTGTCACAGTACTTATAGACAGCACTAGTTAGCCCAAAAATAAAAAAAAAACAGGCCACACATTTGTCGTAGTGGTATCACCGTGTCAGTTGATATCTGTGCGTGCTCAAAGTTTGGCCAGTTTAGTCCGGTTTTCCTTTTTTTGTGCTGAGTGTCATACATTCGTGTGATTACAATTTCTGGATTTTAGGCCGGTATTCCAGTATTTTCCTGTCTGTTACTCAAGTTATATGCAGTACTCGGTAGCATATTTTTACAAAACAGGCCACATTTTACAGTGGGGTATATCTGTGACATGCCTCAAACATCTATGTGATAAAAATTTGGGATTTTTAGGCCAGTATTCCAGTGTTTTCCTGTCTGCTACTAAAGTTATATACAGTACTATGTTGCATTATTTTAAAAAACAGGGCACATATTTTACAGTGGGGTTTATCTGTGACACGCTTCATACATCCGTGTGATTACAATTTGTGGATTTTAGGCCAGTATTCCAGTGCTTTCCTGTCTGTTACTTAAGTTATCTACAGCACTATGTTGCATTATTTTAAAAAACAGGGCACATATTTTACAGTAGGTTATATCTGTGCACGCCTCATACATCCGTGTGGCATTTTTGGCCTAAATTCCCTTTTTTTGGCAGTCTGTCACTCTTGTTACATCCAGCACTTTTTTGCATCCCCCCAAAAAAAACATTTTACAGTGGGGTATATGTCGGTAAAAAAAATTCTGTTTCAAGTTGTTATGGCTGCTTCATGACATGAATCCTCCAACTACTACCACCATTCTCATCTTCAGCCTAGAGGCAGTCACTGCGCAGATAAAAGGTCTGAGTAGCAGAGGGTGAACGCTTAGGCGGTGTTGTACTCTGTCTCTGTATTACGAAGGATAAATCTTCTTGATCAAATCATGCCTGGAAGAGCCAGAGCAAGAGCACGTGGAAGATCACGGGGACAGGACTCACAACCACTGAAGCCTGGTGTTTCTGGGCAGGATTCTGACAAGCCTTCACCTTCTAATACTGAACTGGTTGGACGATGACGTCAAAAAGGAGCCCATGCATTTTCTATAACTGAAGCTAGAGATTTTGATATTTCATTTCGGCTGCATTTCAAGAGATGTCAATTGGAGAGTGTGGTGGTCGGAGATGTGACTTCAACACCACCACATGAGCTGTCGCCTCTCCACCACCCGAGATGCCGCACCCCCCACCCTTCTGTCTCTTTCCCATTCACCTGCAGAATGAAGGTCCGCAAGGACAAGGTCCTCTCCCCTCTGTACCAGTCTGTCATTGTAATTTTTTTCTCTGTAAACAATATCTATTACTTTGTATGTAACCCCTTGTCATGTACAGCACCATGGAATTAATGGTGCTATATAAATAATAATAATAATAATAATAATAATGATAATGATAATAATAATAACAATAATCTAATATATAAAGCTCAATGTGTGTGTTTATGTATGTGTGTATGTCCGGGATTGGCGTTCCAATTCACCAAACAATTTTGCCTATTATTCTTATCATTTCTATGGTGTTATCATCCTTCTGTAAAGCTGGAAATAACACAATTTATTACCGTGCCAACACAGACCACCCTCTGACACAGACTGCAGGGGGAGCCCAGTATCACACAGGATAGGGTTAGATACACAGCTCAGCAGTCAGTATCACACAGGAGAGGATTAGACACATGGCTCAGCAGTCAGTATCACACAGGATAGGATTAGATACACAGCTCAGCAGTCAGTATCACACTAGAGAGGATTAGACACATGGCTCAGCAGTTAGTATCACACAGGATAGGATTAGATACACAGCTCAGCAGTCAGTATCACACAGGATAGGATTAGATACACAGCTCAGCAGTCAGTATCACACAGGATAGGAATAGATACATGGCTCAGCAGACAGTATCAGGATAGGATTAGATACACAGCTCAGCAGTCAGTATCACACAGGAGAGGATTAGACACATGGCTCAGCAGTCAGTATCACACAGGATAGGATTAGATACACAGCTCAGCAGTCAGTATCACACAGGAGAGGATTAGACACATGGCTCAGCAGTCAGTATCACACAGGATAGGATTAGATACACAGCTCAGCAGTCAGTATCACACAGGATAGGATTAGATACACAGCTCAGCAGTCAGTATCACACAGGATAGGATTAGATACACAGCTCAGCAGTCAGTATCACACAGGATAGGAATAGATACATGGCTCAGCAGACAGTATCACACAGGAGAGGATTAGACACATGGCTCAGCAGTCAGTATCACACAGGATAGGATTCGATACACGGCTCAGCAGACAGTATCACACAGGATAGGATTAGATACACTGCTCAGCAGTCAGTATCACACAGGATAGGAATAGATACACGGCTGAGCAGAAAGTATCACACAGGAGAGGATTAGGTACACAGTTCAGCAGTCAGTATCACACAGGATAGGATTAGATACACGGCTCAGCAGTCAGTATCACACAGGATAGGATTAGATACACAGCTCATCAGTCAGTATCATGCAGGATAGGATTAGATACACAGATCAGCAGTCAGTATCACACAGGATAGGAATAGATACACAGCTCAGCAGACAGTATCACACAGGGTAGGATTAGATGCACAGCTCAGCACACAGTATCACACAGAATAGTATTAGATACACAGCTCAGCAGACAGTGTCACACAGAATAGGATTAGCTACATGGCTCAGCAGTCAGTATCACACGGGATAGGGTTAGATACACGACTCAGCAGACGGTATCACACAGGATAGGATTAGATACACTGCTCAGCAGTCAGTATCACAAAGGATAGGATTAGATACATGGCTGAGCAGAAAGTATCACACAGGAGAGGATTAGGTACACAGCTCAGCAGACATTATCACACAGGAGAGGGTTAGATACACAGATACACATGTTGTTTATCAAAAAGGTTCTTGAATGAGTTGAAAATAAAATATTATCAATACTTGGGTAATCATTTAGTTAATTTGTGTTGCAAATCTGTAGTGTTGAATATATGATGTGAAATGTTTTTATGTGCAATATAATCATTATAATTGGTTACTATGCCCAGGCAACGCCGGGCTCTTCAGCTAGTAATGCTATAACAGTGTTTCCACTAGACAATCCCTCAAACATGTTATTGAAGGAATTTTTTTTCTGACAACTCAGTTCAGCTTTGCACAAACTATGTCAACTTGGTAGCTAGACCCCAGTGGGTGTTTGCACAGTGTCATGTTGACTACAGTTCTCAGATGTTATCTAGGTCCCTAATCTCACATCTACTTTAGCAGCATGATGAATTAATAGCAAAAGTATGTGGTATTGGTGGAGCTGTTGTTTTCTTGCCAAAGAAACTCAATATCATCAATGAGGTGGTTAGCCACACACGGAATGGAGAAATAATAAAGATGACAATTGACAAGTAGTTTCACATTTGAGGTAAAACACATTTCAACAAGTTGCTTTCACTCTTACAACATTTGAAGGAGACACAACCAAGAGTCTACACACTTCCAAAACTTATTGGCAGAAATGATTGTAGATATAGTATAATAGGGACCGACAGGTCTTCCGCTACACCCAACCCAGCAGAGAAAAGTTGGACACTCAACCAGGAGTGTTGAAATTTCCAAATATTAGTGGCACACACCAACAAAGTGGAATCAATTTCACCACAGTAGAAATAGTATAATAGGGACCAACAGGTCTTCCACTACACCCAACCCAGCAATATGGACACCCAACCAGGAGTGTTCAAAATTCCAAAAATTAGTGGCAGACACCAACAAAGTAGCATCAATTTAACCACATTAGAAATAGTATAATCGGGACCAACAGGTCTTCCTCTACACCCAACCTAGCAGATGGACAGTTGGACACCCAGCCAGGAGTGTTCACATTTCCACAAATTAGTGTAAACATCTGCAGTAGCAGCTACAGCAGGTACAGAATTCGCACTAAAGATATCACAGACTGCAATTAAGCGAGATCAATGCAGCACACCAAAAATTACAATATCCATTAACAGAAGTTGTCAGTTTTTTTGGGGGATAGGATGTTGATGTTGTTGGTTCACTAGTGCTTTCACAAATGTTGCCACCTATCCCACACACCTTGAACACCAAGCCTAATCATGCTTCCATCACCACCTCGCTTTTTCTCAGTCATGTTGCTCAGATAGTGTGCTAAGAGCACAGTATTATCAATTAAAAATTAAATTTTGTATTCTGCACCACCTCTGCACAAAACTGAATTTTAGCAGCACTAAATAAGAAGGTGAAATATGGTGTGCTGAATCATGTTAGGCTGGAGTCAGACGCTACGTTAAAAAAATCGGACCGATTTTGTCAGGCGAGAATTCCACGAATGTTCCCCATATGGTGAAGCATATGTAATCCATTTTCAATGCAAGTATGCGATTTTCTCCCACCTAAGTATCCATGTGACATCTGCATAGCAACTGTACGACGAGATTTTCTCGCCGGCTTGCAAAATGGACATATAATGGATCCATGGTCTCAAATATTCGTGAAAAAAAAAATATATGTATATATATATATATATATACAGTATATATATACACTGTATATATATATATATATATATATATATATATATATATAGTGATGCAGTGATCCCTGTGACAGCTAGGGGGCAGTGTATGGGACATGGTAATAGGGAAAATGGTGACCGGCAAGCTTATAAATGGCCGATATGTATCACACGTGATGGAAGCCGAATCTTGTTGTGATTAGCAGATCTACTGCTAATGAGGTTTTTTGTTTTATTTGTGGTGGCTTTCAAGTGACTTGGTGAGATGGGTGGGACCAGTCACCTACAAACCCACCCAGGGGTGTGTGTCTGAATGCCCAGGATAAAGCCTGTGTGTGTGTGGCTGTATGAAATAGGACCTTTAGTGAGGTCATAACCATGTGATCCATAAGTCACCAGTGGGTGTGCTTATGGACCATATAATGTGCCTGAGGGCTGGTCACATGGAGGGAGAGTGCATGGACCTGATTAGTTCATGTGGAAGGTCCTGGAAGGTCTAGGTGTTGGAAGGTGTGCTGCCTTCCTGAATAGCACTTGCTGCGACCTTGGATGTGGTGAGGCCGGTGTGTTGGGAGACCCAAGGAGGAGGGCCGGATCCCTGAACAGCACCTGGACCGGCCACGTGTGTGAGCAGAGTCTGTGACGGTACTGCATTGGGGGAGATACTGTCCATCTGTGGATCTGGACTGTCAGGTGGCCTGATGAGCAAGGCGTTGTCTGGGATGGTGATTCCAGTTCGGCAGCTTCCCTGAGAGAGAGGACTACCAAAGAGTCGGCATATGGAGCCAGAGCTACTGCGAGGTAACCCCAGACATGGGGATATAACTGTTGGTGCCCGTGATGTTCTATGGACACTAATGAACTGAGAGAGCGGAGCTCTACTACAATCATTAAGGATTAATCTGTCTGATGCAAGACTATATTCTTTGAGTTGCCTAACATGGTTTATGCTGTTTAATAAACCACATGGAATGTTTAAGTGGAAAGTGTTCCTGTGTGACGTGAATCCGCTGCCAAGTGAGTGTCCCCAACACAGACAATAAGCGCTGCCTTACATATGGTGGAGAATGCTAAGGGCACTGCTGTAGCGTTGTTGCTAGGGGCCACGGAAAAGGACTACAAAATCGGTTGCTAGGGGCAATGGTTTCAAGAATCACATGTTGCAGTGCTGGCGACTGAGCCAGGAGATATAGGGTGCCTCTGTGTATAAGAGGTACCCGGAAACCTGTGTGGCTGACGGCAGCAGGTAACGGACAGGAGTCCATGTTGTACTGACCTGGGTCAGTGAGAGACTGTGTATGTGTTTTTTTTTCTCCCTCTCTCTCTATAAGAGCTGAAGGTGTTTGCTGTGACTCAGTGGAGTCATGAAGGTGACAAGCGGCTGGCTGTAACTCGGCGGGGTTACAAAGGTTGCTGTGGATCAGCTGGTCCACGAAGATGGTGCGCGGAAGTGTGCACGGACTTATTGCAGCAAGAGGTTCTGCAGCAGCAGGAGCTAAAACAAACAAAGAAACCGAGAACAATGTCTAATAATGAAATTTTTATTTTATTAAATATCCAACAATATTGTATATATATATATATATGTATATTAAAAATACTGGTAAGGGGAGGCCAATGCCAAAATGAAGGCACAACCTGGGGACAGCATTAATCACTTCAATTAAAAGTACCCACAATAGTATCACACAATATAAAGTGAAAACAAAAAAATATATATATATATGAATGTAATATATACATATATAAAAACACATATAAAAAATGCTGGTGCTAGTGTAAAAAATGTGTATAAACATATAATGCGTGTGAGCAAGAGAAAAAAAAAAAAATATGAAAAAAGAAAAAATGCTAAAATAATTGGCTAAGTATATATTTCCACATAATAAAGTGCAATGTGCCACAAATATAAACAAATAACGTGTGCAAAAGAAAAAGTTTTTTCACATATATGTGAGAGCACAAACGAAGTGCTGAAATAATTTATAATAAATAAGCTGCCACAATTAAAGTGCAATGTGCCACAATAGTAAAATAAATCAGAGCTTATAACATGTGATAAAATTCCCAAATAATTGTGGACAGTGTAAATACCTTTCAGCTGCTTCTGTCCCCAGGATGTGCCAGCCCCGACGCGCGTTTCGGCGTACCTTCGTCAGGGGCTGGCACATCCCCTGACGAAGGTACGCCGAAACGCGCATCGGGGCTGGCACATCCTGGGGACAGAAGCAGCTGAAAGGTATTTACACTGTCCACAATTATTTGGGAATTTTATCACATGTTATAAGCTCTGATTTATTTTACTATTGTGGCACATCGCACTTTAATTGTGGCAGCTTATTTATTATAAATTATTTCAGCACTTCGTTTGTGCTCTCACATATATGTGAAAAAACTTTTTCTTTTGCACACGTTATTTGTTTATATTTGTGGCACATTGCACTTTATTATGTGGAAATATATACTTAGCCAATTATTTTAGCATTTTTTCTTTTTTCATATATTTTTTTTTTTTCTCTTGCTCACACGCATTATATGTTTATACACATTTTTTACACTAGCACCAGCATTTTTTATATGTGTTTTTATATATGTATATATTACATTCATATATATATATATTTTTTTGTTTTCACTTTATATTGTGTGATACTATTGTGGGTACTTTTAATTGAAGTGATTAATGCTGTCCCCAGGTTGTGCCTTCATTTTGGCATTGGCCTCCCCTTACCAGTATTTTTAATATACATATATATATATATACAATATTGTTGGATATTTAATAAAATAAAAATTTCATTATTAGACATTGTTCTCGGTTTCTTCGTTTGTTTTATCTTATTTGCCCGAGTTGTCTTTTTATTATTCTTTCCATGGTGCATAATTTTATTATTAGGTGATTTTATATTGCACTTTCCTTGAGTCATTCTATTCTATTTTAGCAGCAGGAGCTGCAGTGACACCAGCAGCTGCTTGTGAGCGGCAGCCAGAGGTGCCAGTGATTGTGGCTACAGCAGGAGCTGTGGCAGTGCCAGCAGGAGCTGCTGGGGTGTCATAGAGACGGCAGAGGTACAGACTGTGCAACCGCTTAAAGGGCCAGTACCAGCCCAGAAAGACATATGGAACTGTGTGAACTCAGTCCTGAGACTGCAGTTGGGGAGTCCACGGAGTCTACCCAGAGAGAGGTGGTGTCCCTAAACGGGGGTGGTGTCCCAAAGCAGGGGGCGGTTACCCGAAACTGTGATGGGTGCCCGAAAAGGGGTGGAGTCCAAAAAGGGAGTCTTCTGCCTGCCCAGGTGTTGACACTGTGGTGGAGAGAATGCATCAGATTTGGGACCAAGTGGTGGATAAGTTATCTCTCTCCCAGGAAAAGGCCCAGCGGTTTTCCAATTGACATAGGACCATTGGTCCCCAGTTTAAGGTTGGTGATATGGTTTGGTTATCATCAAAAAATATTGCTATGAAGGTGGCTTCTCCTAAGTTTAAGCCTAGATTTATTGGACCTTACAAGATTGTGGAGATTATTAATCCGGTCTCTTTTCGTTTGGCTCTTCCTGTCACATTTAAAATCCATAATGTGTTCCATAAATCTTTGTTGAAGAGGTTTGTTGAACCTGTTGTTCCGGGGGTGGCACCTCCAGACCCTGTATTGGTTGAAGGTAACATGGAATATGAGGTAGAGAAAGTACTGGATTCCCGTCTGGCTAGACGGAGACTCCAGTATTTAGTTAAGTGGAAGGGTTATGGCCAGGAGGATAATTCTTGGATCTCTGCATCTGATATTCATGCCGAAAGATTGGTTCGTGCTCTTCATCGGGCCCATCCTGATCAGCCTGGTGGCATGGATGAGGGTTCGGTGACCCCTCCTCAAGGGGGAGATACTGTTGTGAGCTCATTTTCTCGTTCACCTTTGATGTCCGATGAACTCCCTCTGCTTGTGAAAGGAGGTGGTGAAACTGATTTGGATGGGAGAAACCTGTCACCTGAACAGGTGGATTGCGATTGGACATCCGGAATCGCTGAGTGGATATAAGGCAACCGATGCCCTGTAGGGTTGCTGGTGATTTCTCTGCTCTGAGCTCTGGCCTCCAGTTCAGTTCCTGTCTTCTAAAGCTAAGTTTTGCTCTGTTATTGTTCCATGAGATTTTGTCTGATTTGCTTAGTTTTGTGTTCTGCCAGCCCCGTCTGGGACTCTGCTGAATTTCCATTTTTGTCCCTGATCGGTTAAATCTCTTTTGCTCTGTCTTCAGAATATATCGGAGTGCTGATATAGGGATTTTGAAGTCTAGTGACTTCAGGGCCGTTTTTCCTATCAGACGTGTTGTTGGGACATTTTTGGTAGGGTTTTTGCGGATTGCAGCCAGCATCTTTTCTGTCCTTTCCTATCTGGTTAGTTGGGCCCCATCGTTTGCTCTGCCTGTCTTTCTGTCTGTGTTTGTGTTTTCATCTGTTTTCACCGACAATACATGTTGGGGGCTGTCTATTGCTTTAGGGTCTGCTCTGGGTCAGTTTAGATTTCCCCTTTCTTTCTTTAGGCTTATTTAGTTCTCTGCTGTGAAGAGGCATCTAGGACCACTGTAGGAACGCTCCACGGCTACTGTTAGTTGTTGTGAATAGGATCAGAGGTCTGCAATCCGCTAGCTACCAACCTCTCCGGTTTTCTGGACTTAGCTTGCATTTTTGTTTTTTCCTCCTCCGGTGACTCATTGATAACATGTATCGGTGTACTCAGGACAAATAGGACAACAACTTTTGTGGTTCAATTTCTCCTGTTAGCCTTGGGAAAATAAAAAATAGCGGGCTAAAAAATCATTTTTGAGCAAAAAAAATGATTTTTTATTTTCACTGCTCTGCGCTATAAACTTCTGTGAAGCACTTGGGGGTTCAAAGTGCTCACCACACATCTAGATAAGTTCCTTTGGGGGTCTAGTTTCCAAAATGGGGTCACTTGTGGGGGTGCTCCAATGTTTAGGCACACAGGGGCTCTCCAAACGTGACATGGTGTCCGCTAACAATTGGAGCTAATATTCCATTCAAAAAGTCAAATGGCGCTCCTTCCCTTCCGGGCCATGCCATGCGCCCAAACAGTGTTTTATGACCACATATGAGGTATCAATGTACTCAGGAGAAATTGCCCAACAAATTTTACAATCCATTTTATCCTGTTGCCCATGTGAAAATGAAAAAACTGAGGCTAAATAAAATTTTTGTGAAAAAAAGTACTTTTTTTACGGATCAATTTGTGAAGCACCTGGGGGTTCAAAGTGCTCACTATGCATCTAGATAAGTTCCTTGGAGGGTCTAGTTTCCAAAATGGGGTCATTTGTGGGGAAGCTCCAATGTTTAGGCGCACAGTGGCACTCCAAACGCGAAAAGGCAATCGTTAAATGTTCAAGCATATTTTCCATTGAAAAAGTCAAAAAGGCGCTCCTTCCTTTCTGAGGCCTGCCGTGCACCCAAACAGTGGTTTATGACCATATATGAGGTATCGGTGTACTCAGGAGAAATTGCACAACAAATTTTAGGATCCATTTTATCCTGTTGCCCATGTGAAAATGAAAAAAATTGATGCTAAAAGAAAATTTTTGTTGGAAAAATTAAAATGTCCATTTTTTCCTTCCACGTTGCTTTAGTTGCTGTGAAGTATCTGAAGGGTGAATAATCTTCTTGAATGTAGTTTTGAGTAGCTTGAGGGGTGCAGTTTTTAGAATGGTGTCACTTTTGGGTATTTTCTGCCATATAGACCCCTCAAAGTGACTTCAAATGTGAGGTGGTCCCTAAAAAAAATGATTTTGTAAATGTTGTTGTAAAAATGAGAAATCACTGGTCAACTTTTAACCCTTATAGCTTCCTAACAAAAAAAAATTTTGTTTCCAAAATTGTGCTGATCTAAGTAGACGTGTGGGAAATGTTATTTATTAAATACTTTGTGCCACATAACTCTCTGGTTTAACAGAATAAAAATTCAAAATTTGAAAATTGCAAAATTTTCAAAATTTTTGCCAAATTTCCATTTTTTCACAAATAAATGCAAAAATTATTGACCTAAATTTACCACTGACATGAAGCCCAATATGTCACGAAAAAATATTCTCGAAATCGCTAGGATGCATTGAAGCGTTCCTGAGCTATTACCTCATAAAGGGACATTGGTCAGAATTGCAAAAAATGGCCAGGTCATTAAGGTCAAAATAGGCTGGATCATGAAGGGGTTAACTCAAGAAGAGGTCTGAAGTCAATATTTTGTGGAATAACCATGATTTTTAAAATCACCTTTCATGCATCTTGGCATGCTTGCCACCAGTCTTTCACACTGCTTCAGGTTCAGAAATTTAAGCAGTTCTTCTTTGTTTGATGGCTTGTGACTATCCATGATCCTCTTGATTAAATTCCATACGTTTTCAATTGGGGTCATGTCGAGAATGGGCTGCCCATGACAGGGTTTTGATGTGGTGGTCTCTTAAGTTTATCCACCTATCTACAGCTCTGGAAAAAGTTATCATTAGTTGTGGAAACTGCCTCCACATATTTACCCATCCATTCAGCTCTTCAGGAGGCTCAGTTAATGGATGATATAAATGAAGACTGCAAATTGATGATGAAAAAAGCACAGGCTACGATGGTCTTCCAGGTGGCACCAAGAATACAAATATATTTAAATCTCATCCTCCTTGTGTAGAAATTGCAGAAACTTGAGATGTTGTCACGGACAGGAGACAGATCAGGAGTTAACAGGATTTTATTAACAACAAATTTAATCCATGCAGGGAGTAGAAGGGCACGGAGGGGTAAAATAGGATAAAGGACGGGGCAGAGAGTTTGAATGGGGTAGGATAGGGATGAACAATAGTTCAGAAGGAAAAGGGAAAAACTGTCTGTAGCCTTCTTGATTGCAGCGTCTCGGTGCTCCAACGGTGGCACCGACAACAGCGGCACATGACATCTAAATGAAGTCTCTGGGAAGCGGGTAGATTACAGGTGTCAAGCATGGTACTGAGTCCAGTGTGGTGAAACATCGGCACGTAGCTCTGCTCTCTGGGGCGTGTGCAGGTATATGGACCAGAAGCTCCAAAACTATAACCCCTGGGGAAGTCAGGTCACGCGTGCCTGGGCCGCTATTAACTAACATAGTCAGGGGTAGCTGAAAGTCATGCTCCCAGTATCTTTTCAAGCAGCACACTCACGGCACTCACTTTCCTGGAGTGTCTGGCACCTGACTATATGGCGGTCACCAGGCACGCATTGTAAGTCTCCTTTCCTCTTGTCCCCGCTGATGGCGGCGAGCGACGGCAGTAACTGGTCTGTGTGGCATATGTGCTCCATGGACAAAACACTCATCTCTGTGTCTGCTGTAGCACCTGACTTGGCTCTGCTCTGTGTCAATGGGTCTGCAAGACCCTGTTCTGCATGGCTCTGCTCTACACAGCTCTCTCTGCAGATGATAGGTTCTCTCTCTATGTGGCCTGTCTCAGCGCCGGTACTCTCTGAGGGAAGGGAAGGCAGAATGCGCCGCTCTCCGCTCTGCGTGCTGCTCTGCATTTGTGCCAAACTGTCCTGCAGCGTGAGCTTTCTGCTCTTATACCTCTTCTTCTGCACATGCTTTTCCCCACTCACTCTCCGCCCTCCTTTGCCAGCAGGAAGCTCCATCTCACTAATGCTTCCCTCATGCAGCAGGGGAAAGTCTGCCTCTCTCAGACTTCCCCCCGGAAACAGAGGATGCATCTCTTTCAGTTCCGGACCCGGCTAGTGGGTACCCACGGTCTGGTCTATCTCCTTACACATGTTTAAAATGAACCTGTCAGCAGGATAGTGCTCAGTAAACTACAGACAGTGTCAGGTTGACTTTTTGTGGTGCTCTGCTTAGATATTAATCCTTTTGATAGGTCACTATCCCCCTGTGATTTGCTTCCTATGTACATACTGTATATCTTATTGTTTGAAAAAAATTACAGTCATCATTCAGGGGCCGTCGGCGGCGCCTGCACTTTAGCATCATACGATCTATATTATCCATATTTTCATTTGATTTTGTCATATAAATTTCTTGAGAAAAAAAAATAATCTTATTCAAAATGGCACTGGCGGCCGTGCCTGCACAGTAGCATAATTTGGAACGCAATAGATGCTACTGCGCAATCACTGATGTGGCACCATGTTTCTAGAGAAAAATTGTCTCCATCAAGATGGCGGCTGGGGTGTCATGCAGTAGCATCACTCAGAACAAGACAGATGCTACTGCACAGGTGCCACCACTGGCGCCATTTTGCTAGAGAAAAAAGCTCGGTCCATTACTTGAAACATTTGTGAATCTATTGGATTGACAGACATATTCACAAGCCTTATAAGATTCACATTTGCTTGTATAAAACGTTGAACAATGTTGTTCCTACCCAACTAAGACTTAGTCACTTAATGGAAATGATGATACATATGTGCTTGACAGTTCTTTAAACATCTAGATATAAACGTGCCTGATCTAAGAGAAACTCAAACTATCTTTGTGGAACAGTTCAAGTAGTCAGTGAAATACACATCAAAATTCTGTGCTCAAAATGGAGCATGCAATCCTGTCCACATTTTATCATGCCTATATTGCCCTTATATTTTTTATGGATCGATCGTCCATTCTGCTAATTAGTTGACTGATGCCTCATGGCATGTGCCAGGTGATCTGGGAGGGCAACACTACATTATGCTAATTTTGCAATTATAGTACAGGGTGCAGAGTGGGACAGTGTGTGACATAGTACTCCTAGTTGTTTTCAGGCCAATGCTAATATGTATCTCTGAGAAAAGCAGGAGAACAAACATGAGCATGCGATACATTGCATGTAAAAAATGTCAAATTTTATTAATAATTAACAACAGGTAAATAATCTTAATGGTAACAGAGTATCAGTGGAAACAATGCAGACAGTATTGCCCAAAATATCACCAACTCCTCCCACCAAGATGGAAAATCCCGGTATGCATATCTGGAGTGGCCATGTCCCAATTACCCATGTCAATATTCAATAGTAGTGCCCACAGGCTATATACTGGGGTCAGGGACCAATAAAAGTGAACAGATTAGCATGTAATAAAAATCAGTGGTGCATGACCAATCATGCTGCTGTAGACGGAATAGCAAACAAGGGGGTTCACACATCAATATATAGATAAAATAGACAGCATACATCTATGAACAATTGCTCATACATACAGTGGGGCAAAAAAGTATTTAGTCAGTCAGCAATAGTGCAAGTTCCACCACTTAAAAAGATGAGAGGCGTCTGTAATTTACATCATAGGTAGACCTCAACTATGGGAGACAAACTGAGAAAAAAAAATCCAGAAAATCACATTGTCTGTTTTTTTTTCATTTTATTTGCATATTATGGTGGAAAATAAGTATTTGGTCAGAAACAAAATTTCATCTCAATACTTTGTGATATATCCTTTGTTGGCAATGACAGAGGTCAAACGTTTTCTGTAAGTCTTCACAAGGTTGCCACACACTGTTGTTGGTATGTTGGCCCATTCCTCCATGCAGATCTCCTCTAGAGCAGTGATGTTTTTGGCTTTTCGCTTGGCAACACGGACTTTCAACTCCCTCCAAAGGTTTTCTATAGGGTTGAGATCTGGAGACTGGCTAGGCCACTCCAGGACCTTGAAATGCTTCGTACGAAGCCACTCCTTCGTTGCCCTGGCGGTGTGCTTTGGATCATTGTCATGTTGAAAGACCCAGCCACGTTTCATATTCAATGCCCTTGCTGATGGAAGGAGGTTTGCACTCAAAATCTCACGATACATGGCCCCATTCATTCTTTCATGTACCCGGATCAGTCGTCCTGGCCCCTTTGCAGAGAAACAGCCCCAAAGCATGATGTTTCCACCACCATGCTTTACAGTAGGTATGGTGTTTGATGGATGCAACTCAGTATTCTTTTTCCTCCAAACACGACAAGTTGTGTTTCTACCAAACAGTTCCAGTTTGGTTTCATCAGACCATAGGACATTCTCCCAAAACTCCTCTGGATCATCCAAATGCTCTCTAGCAAACTTCAGACGGGCCCGGACATGTACAGGCTTAAGCAGTGGGACACGTCTGGCACTGCAGGATCTGAGTCCATGGTGGCGTAGTGTGTTACTTATGGTAGGCCTTGTTACATTGGTCCCAGCTCTCTGCAGTTCATTCACTAGGTCCCCCCGCGTGGTTCTGGGATTTTTGCTCACCGTTCTTGTGATCATTCTGACCCCACGGGGTGGGATTTTGCGTGGAGCACCAGATCGAGGGAGATTATCAGTGGTCTTGTATGTCTTCCATTTTCTAATTATTGCTCCCACAGTTGATTTCTTCACTCCAAGCTGGTTGGCTATTGCAGATTCAGTCTTCCCAGCCTGGTGCAGGGCTACAATTTTGTTTCTGGTGTCCTTTGACAGCTCTTTGGTCTTCACCATAGTGGAGTTTGGAGTCAGACTGTTTGGGGGTGTGCACAGGTGTCTTTTTATACTGATAACAAGTTTAAACAGGTGCCATTACTACAGGTAATGAGTGGAGGAAAGAGGAGACTCTTAAAGAAGAAGTTACAGGTCTGTGAGAGCCAGAAATCTTGATTGCTTGTTTCTGACCAAATACTTATTTTCCACCATAATATGCAAATAAAATGAAAAAAAAACAGACAATGTGATTTTCTGGATTTTTTTTTCTCAGTTTGTCTCCCATTGTTGAGGTCTACCTATGATGTAAATTACAGACGCCTCTCATCTTTTTAAGTGGTGGAACTTGCACTATTGCTGACTGACTAAATACTTTTTTGCCCCACTGAATGTATAAGAATAGAATGCTGGCGGTACCATTAGTAACATAGTAACATAGTTTTGAAGGCTGAAGGAAGACCTTATTTCCATCTAGTTCAGCCTATTTTTAGTGCAGCTGTTCTGCATTGTTGATCCTGGGGAAGGCAAAAAAACCCACAGAGTAGAAGCCAATTTTCTCCATAGGGAAAAAAATTCCTTCCCCTTAAGCTGGGTCAACCATCTACCTATAATATTCTGTTATTTGTAACCTTCTATACTGTTACTCACAAGAAAAGCATCCATTCCTTTCTTAAATTCATTCAGTGAGTTGGCCATCACCACTTCCTCAGGAAGAGAATTCCAGAGCCTCACTGCTCTTACCGTGAAGAACCCTCTTCTATGTTGGTGCAGAAATTGTCATTCCTCCAAACGAAGAGAATGCCCCCTTGTTCTTGTCACGGTCCTTGGTACAAACAGTACATTGGAGAGATCTCTGTATTGCTCTCTGATATACTTGTACATATATATTAAGTCTCCCCTAAGTCTTCTCTTTTCTAGAATAAATAGACCCAATTTTGATAACCTTTCTGGGTATTGTAGTGAACCAACTCCATTTTTCATTTTAGTAGCCCGCCTTTGAACCCTTTCAAGTTCAGTAATGTCTTTCTTGAGCAACGGCGTCCAAAATTGCACACAATACTCCAAGTGTGGTCTGACTAGTGATTTGTACAGAGGGAGAATTATGTTTTCATCTCATGTCTCCAGACCTCTTCTAATGCATCCCATGACGCTATTTGCTTTGGTGGCAGCTGCCTGACACTGGGCACTCAAATTTAGCTTCTTATTGACTAAGATGCCTAAGTCTTTTTCCATGCCTGATTTCCCCAGCAGTTTCCCATTTAGTAAGTAATTGTAGCATCTGTTTCTCCTTCCCATGTGCATAACCTTACACTTATCTGTGTTAAACCTCATTTGCCATTTTTCAGCCCAATTCTCCAATTTACTCAAATCTGTCTGTAGTTGCAAACTGTCCTCCTTTGTGTTAACTACCTTACATAGTTTTGTATCATCTGCAAATACTGATATTTTACTGTGTAAGCCATCCACTAGATCATTAATAAATATATTAAATAGTAGGGGGCCCAATATAGAACCCTGTGGTACCCCACTAGTAACCCTGGCCCAATCTGAGTATGCACCATTAATAACCACTCTTTGTTTTCTATCACTAAGCCAGCTACCTACCCATCTACACACATTTTCCCCTAGCCCAAGCTTTCTCATCTTACTTACCAATCTTTTATGTGGGACAGTGTCAAATGCTTTAGAGAAGTCGAGATAAATGACATCCAATGATTCTCCTTGGTCCATTTGAGAGCTTACATCCTCATAGAAGCTGATCAGGTTAGTTTGACAGGAGCGATCCTTCATAAATCCATGTTGATATGGAGTTAAACATTTCTTAACATTGAGATATTATCATCAAGGTATATGGTAATGGCCATAAAGTGCCGCATAAGTATAATAGATGGCATTATAAAATCCAGAATAATACATTAACGCTATGTGCAAAATATCAAGGGTAAGATATCACATAACAATGTATAAATAACATCGGCAGCTCACAAATATGACCAAATACTCATACATATATACGGAAGTAAGTCACTGGCAATATTATTGTTGTCAAAGTACACGATGGTGGTCATGAAGTACTGCATGCACTTGATTGTAGGAGATGGCATATAAGATCCAGGATACAGGACTGTTTCAAGGTCCAAAGAAGGATTACTAAGGATAACTATAAGTGAAAAAGAAATAAAAAGTGAAATAAGTGAAAAAATAAAAACAACATTAAAAACAAGCAGAAAAGCTGCCAGGGAAAAATGGGAAATACAAGGGATGCAGACACAATGACAAGGAAATAAGCCAGGAATGAATATACAATATAAAATATAAAGTAATATAAACTATAAACTGTATATATCATATAAAGTAAGGAGTATATACTAAAGTATGTGGATATAGATACGAAGAAGCATATACGTGAGTATCTATGGGCACAGGGGCATTAGAACTATAAAAAAGGGGTGAAACTTAAAGATTCATTAAGTCCTCTTGGTGTCATGGTATCTAATTGGACAATCCACCGTGCTTCCATTTGTGCGAGGACTTTTTTTATAATCGCCACCCCTGATGCCCATATGGAGTACATCAATTCCCCTGATTTTTAGCAAACTCGCGTCACAATTGTGGCGTGACCGGAAGTGTCGGGAAAAAGTTTTCAACTCAACTGTGTTGGACACCGTCCTGGCTGCGCCAATGTCCTGTACATGCTCACGTGTTCGTGTCCTCAGTTCCCTTGTGGTGAGACCCACATATATTTTAGGGCACGGACATGTGGCATAGTAAATCACATTCGAGGTACTACACGAAATCCGATGTTTGATCTCAAATTCCCTTGTGCCATCTGAGGAACTGAAGGTGGAGCAGCGCAGGACATTGGCACAGGCAAGGCAGTGCCCACATGGAAAAGACCCACATACTGAACCACTAGAGCTAAAGAAATTTCTAGGGGTCGGAACATAATGACTCCGTACCAATAAGTCATTTAGATTCTTGCACCGGCGTGGTGTCATAGAATGGGAGCCGCCCAGAACGGCCCTCAAAGATGGATCTGTCTCCAGAATGGACCAGTGCTTACATAAAATAGCACGCATGTTGTTCCATTCATGATTGTATGTGGAGATGAACCATATGGGGCCATCTCCACCCAATGTTCCACTCTTTCGTGCAGGGTGCAGGAGTCTGCTGCGAGGCGTACATCTCGCTCTGTTGTAGCCTGCCTTAAACCCTTCCCGACCCATGACGCCTACGTAGGCATCATGAAAAGTCATGCCCAAACAACCCATGACGCCCCCGTAGGCGTCATGCTATAAATAGCACACAAAGGACCCTTTATGCTTCACCACAGGGGGGGTGGCTTAGCCCCCACGTGGCTATGATCGCTCTGATTGGCTGTTGAAAGTGAAAGAGCCAATCAGAGCGATAGTAATATTTCATCAATGAAATTTGATGAAATATTACAATCCAGCCATGGCCGATGCTGCAGTAGCATCGGACATGGCTGGAGACACTAATTTAAACCCCCCACACCGGCTGGCGGGGGCGATCGGCCCCCGCCACGAACTGACAGCAATGATGGGCCTCTGCTGTCATGATCTGCCCCCCCTCTCCTTCCCTCCGATCCCCCCATAGTCCAATCCCCCCTCACTCTCCCCGGTACCTGTCACGTCCCGCTCCGGCTCCCGCTGTCCCACCGTCCCTCCTGCATGGGCGCCGTCATCTTTGAAAATGGAGGGCGCATGCGCAGTACAATTATAATATTTCATCAATTAAATTTGGTGAAATATTACAATCGGTCCATGGCCGGTGCTACATTAGCATCGGCCATGGCTGGAGACAGCAATCAGACCCCTCACCCACCGACTGATGGCGCCGATCGGCTGCCGCCACCGACTGATGGCAGCGATCGGACGCCGCAGTCATCATCAGGTCCCTTCCCCCTTCCGTCCGCTCCCCCAGCCTTCTGATCCCCCCCGCTGGCCCCGGTACCTCCTGTCCCCCTGGCTGTCCCGGTGTCCTGCGTCATGGGCGCCGCCATCTTGGAAAATGGCGGGTGCATGCGCAGTGCGCCGGCTGCAGATTCATTCATTTATTTTGATCACTGTGAGAAACTCTCATAGTGATCAAAATAAAAAAAAGTAAATAAACCCCCCCTTTATCACCCCCATAGGTAGCGACATATAATAAAATAAAGAAAATATTTTTATTTTTCCATTAGGGATAGGGCTGGAATTAGGGTTACGGCTGGAATTAGGGTTAGGGTTGGAATTAGGGTTAGGGTTGGAATTAGGGTTAAGATTAGGGTTAGGGATGGGCTGGGATTAGGGTTAGACTTGTAGTTAGGGTTAGAGTTGGGATTAGGGTTAGGGGTGTGTTGAGGTTAGGGTTGTGGTTAGGGTTATGATTAGGATTGGGATTAGGGTTAGGGGTGTGTTGGGGTTAGGGTTGGAGTTAGAATTGAGGGGTTTCCACTGTTTAGGCACATCATGGGGTCTTCAAACACGACATGGCACCACCATTTATTCCAGCCAATTTTGCGTTTAAAATGTCAAACAGTGCTCCCTCCATTCCGATCCCCGACGTGTGCCCAAACAGTGGTTTACCCCCACATATGGGGTATCAGCGTACTCAGAAAAAATTGCACATCAACTTTTGGGGTCTAATTTCTCCTGTTACCCTTGGGAAAATAAAAAAATTGGGGGCTAAAATAACTATTTTTGTGGAAAAAAAAAGATTTTTTATTTTCATTGCTCTGCGCTATAAACTTCTGTGAAGCACTTGGGGGTTCGAAGTGCTCACCAGACATCTAGATAAGTTCCTTGGGGGGTCTAGTTTCCAAAATGGGGTCACTTGTGGGGGGGGTTTCTACTGTTTAGGCACATCAGGGGCTCTGCAAACGTAACATGACGCCTGCAGACCATTCCATGAAGTCGGCATTTTAAAACGTCACTACTTCCCTTCCGAGCCCCGATGTGTGCCCAAACAGTGGTTCCCCCCCACATATGGGGTACCAGCATACTCAGGACAAACTGGACAACTTTTGGGGTCCAATCTCTCCTGTTACCCATGTGAAAATAAAAAATTGTGGGCTAAAAAATCATTTTTTGAGGAAAAAAATATTTTTTAATTTTCATGCCTTTGCGTTATAAACTTCTGTGAAGAACTTGGGGGTTCAAATTGCTCACCACACATCTAGATTAGTTCCTTGGGTGGTCTAGTTTCTAAAATGGGGTCATTTGTGGGGGGTTTCCACTGTTTAGGCGCATCAGGGGCTCTGTAAACATAACATGACGCCCGCAGACCATTCCATCAAGTCGATATTTCAAAATGTCACTACTTCCCTTCCGAGCCCCGACGTGTGCCCAAACAGTGGTCCCTCCCACATATGGGGTACCAGCGTACTCAGGAGTAACTGGACAACAACTTTAGGAGTCCAATTTCTCATTTTACCATTGTGAAAATAAAAATTAGCGGGCTAAAAAATCATTTTTTGAGGAAAAAAAATATTTTTGTTTTCACGGCTCTGCGTTATAAACTTCTTTGAAGCACCTTAGGCTTCAAAGTGCTCACTATGCATCTAGATAAGTTCCTTGGGGGGTCTATTTTCCAAAATGGGGGCATTTGTGGGGGAGCTCCAATGCTTAGGCACACAGGGACTTTCCAAACGCGACATGGCAACCGATAAATATTCCAGCATATTTTCCATTCAAAAAGTGAAATGGCGCTCCTTCCCTTCTGAGCCCTGCCGTGTGCCCAAACAGTGGTTTATGACCATATGTGAGGTATCGGTGTACTCAGAAGAAATTGCCCAACAAATTTTAGGATCCATTTTATCCTATTACCCATGTGAAAATGAAAAAAATGATGCTAAAATAAAACTTTTGTTGGAAAAATTAAAATGTCCATTTTTTCCTTCCATGTTGCTTTAGTCCCTGTGAAGTACCTGAAGGGTTAATAATCTTCTTGAATGTAGTTTTGAGTAGCTTGAGGGGTGCAGTTTTTAGAATGGTGTCAGTTTTGGGCATTTTCTGCCACATAGACCCCTCAAAGTGACTTCAAATGTGAGGTGGTCCCTAAAAAAAATGGTTTTGTACATTTTGTTTTAAAATGAGAAATCGCTGGTCAAATTTTAAGCCTTATAACTTCCTAACAAAAAAATGTTGTTTCCAAAATTGTGCTGATGTAAAGTAGACATGCGGGAAGTGTTATTTATTAACTAGTGTGTGTCACATAACTCTCTGGTTTAACAGAATAAAAATTCAAAATTTGAAAATTGTGAAATTTTCAAAATTTTTGCCAAATTTCCATTTTTTTCACAAAGAAATGCAAAAATTATCGACCTCAATTTACCACTAACATGAAACCAAATATGTCACGAAAAAACAGTCTCAGAATCGCTAGGATGCTTTGAAGCGTTCATGAGTTATTACCTCATAAAAGGACACTGGTCAGAAATGCAAAAAATGGTCAGGTCATTAAGGTCAAAATAGGCTGGGTCATGAAGGGGTTAACACACCTGTGACTATAGCCCCTATTCAGGAACCGATCTTTGAGGTCCGGGGTTTGCTTCTCTTTGAGGTCCTGTGGGTCTTTTCCGTGCGGGCACTGTCTTGCCTGTGCCAATGTCCTGCGCTGCTCCACCTTCAGTTCCTCAGATGGAATGAGGGAATTTAAGATCAAACATCGGATTTCGTATAGTACCTCGAATGTGATTTACTATGCCACATGTCCGTGCCCTAAAATATATGTGGGTCTCACCACAAGGGAACTGAGGACACGAACACGTGAGCATGTGTGGGACAGTGGCGCAGCCAGGACGGTGTCCGACACAGTTGAGTTGAAAACTATTCCCCGACACTTCCGGTCACATCACAATTGTGAAGCGGGTTTGCTAAAAATCAGGGGAATTAATGTACTCCATATGGGCATCAGGGGTGGCGATTATAAAAATGTCCTCGCACAAATGGAAGCACGGTGTTAGGAACGGCAGAACACACTAAATAAAAATAAATAAGAAAGTGCGTTCGCCGCTCGGGGTCCACCGTGCAGTAGGTGTTACACCGCTGCTAGGTAATGACAGACGAGCAATATGGCGGTATAATGCGCACGGGTTAGACTTCACCCAAAGTGCACAAAGCGGGCTCTGTTCACACACAGAGGCACCGCAACATAAACATACAAAAACGCTGAGCCTGTTAGTGTAACAGACCACAGGGAAATGCACACATGGTATCTGGTCACAGGAGCAGGACCCAAGGCAGAGGAGCTGCGTCCGTCTAGACCTACCGTTTGTGCGGCGTCGCTACTGCGGACGCCAAGGAGGGCTGCAACTGCAGCACGGCGTAGGGCATGGCCGCTAGTCAACAAGGCTAAGAAGCAGGTGCAATGTCGGACGCTAGAGCAGAGGTGCGGTGTGCACAGTGGCCTAAGGCTTGCCACTGACTGGTGCTGACTGCTGCACTAATTCCCTATCCACATGCGTAATATCAGAGGGAAGGGGTTTCAAATGATTCAGTCACCAGAGTCATACATCCATTACCATTCACACATTTAAAAAAGTCCTCGCACAAATGGAAGCACGGTTGATTGTCCAATTGGACACCATGACACCAAGAGGACTTAATGAATCTTTAAGTTTCGCCCCTTTTTTATAGTTCTAATGACCCTGTGCCCATAGATACTCGCGTATATGCTTCTTCGTATCTATATCCACATACTTTAGTATAAACTCTTTACTTTATATGATATATACAGTTTATAGTTTATATTACTTTATATTTTGTATTGTATATTCATTCCTGGCTTATTTACTTGTCATTGTGTCTGCATCCCTTGTATTTTCCATTTTTCCCTGGCAGCTTTTCTGCTTGTTTTTAATGTTTTTATTTTTTCACTTATCTCACTTTTTATTTCTTTTTCACTTATAGTTATACTTAGTAGTCCTTCTTTGGACCTTGAAACAGTCCTGTATCCTGGATCTTATATGCCATCTCCTACAATCAAGTGCATACAGTACTTCATGACCACCATCGTGTACTTTGACAACAATAATATTGCCAGTGACTTAATTCCGTATATATGTATGAGTATTTGGTCATATATGTGAGCTGCCGATGTATTTATACATTGTTATGTGATATCTTACCCTTGCTATTTTGCACATAGCGTTAATGTATTATTCTGGATTTTATAATGCCATCTATTATACTTATGCAGCACTTTATGGCCATTACCATATACTATGATAATAATGGTACCGCCAACGTTCTATTCTTATACATATGTATGAGCAATTGGTCATAGATGTATGCTGTCTATTTTATCTATATATTGATGTGTGAACCCCCTTTTTTGCTATTCTGTCTACAGCGGCAATGCATTTATCTTTATCTCTGTGGCCTATAGATTGCCTGAACATGTTTGCCCAGTATTTGGCTCCCATTCACACTTGGTTGCAATTTTCCATCCTTGCATTCATTGCTAGGCCATGCGCATCGCTCCAGGTCTGGAGCTCCATTCTGCAGTCGGAATCTATATGCATTGCACTCGTGTCTGGGCTAACGCCCGGCGTGTGCGCATTATGCATGATGCCTGTGCTGCAGTGCAGGACCTTCAGACGCGAGGGCGCATGCGCCGAATGTGCCATTATCATTGGTGGATCATGGTCATGTGACCGGGGTAAGGGGATATTTCAAGGTCCTGCCTGGACACTTTCCATCAACTTCCTCTTGACAAAGCAGCCAGAGGTGCCGCGAAACACGCGTCTGGAGTGACGCTGCTGGGTTCTCCTCCTCCTCCCATCCCTGGTAAGCACCTTTGGTGGCATTTTGGAACATGATTGGTCATGCACCACTGATTTTTATTACATGCTAATCTGTTCACTTTTATCGGTCCCTGACCCCAGTATATAGCCTGTGGGCACTACTATTGAATATTGACATGGGTAATTTGGACATGGCCACTCCAGATATGCATACCGGGATTTTCCATCTTGGTGGGAGGAGTTGGTGATATTTTGGGCAATACCGTCTGCATTGTTTACACTGATACTCTGCTACCATTAAGATTTTTTACCTGTTGTTATTTAATAATAAAATTTGACATTTTTTACATGCAATGTATCGCATGCTCATGTTTGTTCTCCTGCTTTTCTCAGTTCATTTTTGAGCTTGTGCGTTTGGTGTTGGAGTGGGTTGCTCTCCCCCATCTCCATTTCACCATATCATGCTTATGGGGCTCTTGTTGCCATTAATATGTATCTCTGTCTGTACCCTGTCTGTGGTATATGTATTGTCAGGGTCAAGGCTGATCTCCCATGCTTGCCTTCAATACTGTAATAGCAAAACTCCCGTGGCTGATCTTCCATGCTTGAACAATGGGTCTTACAGCTAAAATTTGACAAATAATCTTCCAATGTGAATGCAACTTTAGTGGAATGGTCAAATAGCAGTTAAACTAAAATTACTGCAAACTAGTATTCTGTATTTTGTTATAAGGATATTATGACCAGAGATAGTTATTGAATTAACAGATGACATTAGAGAATTTCTTGCTATCAGCATTTTTATGTCAAAGGACAAATTATCTTGGCTCATCTGCATTATGATATCAAAGTGGAGGTTTATTATATTTAGGAATATTATTTAGTTAAAGTATTGTGCTTTAGTATATGAGTCCACTTTTGATAGTTTGCTGATCTCTTAACTGGCCTTTATATAACAAAACTATCTCTTTCATTTTTGAAAGCTATGAACAGTTTTTGAGACATACCTTTACAGTACATGGCAGTGTACTAGGAGAGTTGACAAGAGGTTCCGACATCACCATATGATTCTCTAAAATGACCCCATTCAGAATGGTGAGATATGAGTAAAAGAAGAATTTTGGGGAATTGTTGGTTATGCAATGTTATACACGTGGACAAGACAAAATAATGACATGCACTGAATACAGCTGTAACCGCCCAATGACTATATCACCACCTGTACTAGCAGTTTTCCATGAAACATATTAATTTCTGATAATTTTGCCAGCATATTACTCATTCCCAATTATTCTTCCTTTCATGATGTGTAAAAAATGATGACAAATCAGTTTCAATTATAGTTTTATAACTACTAGGTTTAGGTTTACTAAGGTTATATTAAGGACTCTT
This sequence comes from Dendrobates tinctorius, assembly GCF_039654945.1. Taxonomy (NCBI): domain Eukaryota; kingdom Metazoa; phylum Chordata; class Amphibia; order Anura; family Dendrobatidae; genus Dendrobates; species Dendrobates tinctorius. Next base: position 19,222,154 of record NW_027361708.1, on the reverse strand, counting down.
GGATCTTAGTTAGCCACAACCGCAATTTGCAAAATTGCAGGTTTATGATAATACCGTCACAACATTTGCAGTGATTGAACTAGAATACTTCTCATGCAAACTAATGCACTAAATTTACACCAAACTTCACCTTGTCTATGTAAATTACATTTTTTGAATAGTTGCATAAAAGATTTACAGAAATAGATGGTTATGAATAAATCATACTCTGATGACTTATGGATTTTCAACAATCCTCCCTTTTGTGTCATTTTAATATATATGTTACGTTTTCATAAATATGTGTTTAATCATTTGGGTCAAGCAATCATGTCACATTTTTTGGCAAACTATGGAAACACACCACATCATCAGCAAGGTGTGTCATTGGGATCTGCCATATGACTGATCTGGCACAGCCTTGTGACTTCTGATGAACGAAAACAGTGACTGAGATGTGAATAGAGCCTAAAGGAGACCAGATGAAAATAAACAAAATAAAAGTTCTCTTTAGTATCTGTCAGCAGAATTTTTGAACTTGAACAAAAAAGCACTTAAAAATCTTCAGGGAAAACTCTACAAAACACTTCTGATGGAAAAGCTTTGAAAAGTCGCAAAATTTTGGCGCAACTCAGTTGCATTAAAATTCTGCTATTTTTGGTGTTTTCTTGCTAGATTTTTCCAGCTCCAACAAAATTAGCATGATTAGCTGTGGCATTAACAAAGCCAGAAATTTCACTTCAGTACCTGCTTGGAGTGAGGTTTCTGCCATGGCGCACTGAGGCGCACGCTACTTGCCAGACCCTCAAGATTCATGAATCAGGAGTGTCTGACTCCAGCACATAATGTCAGTTTGGATGAATCTGACTCTTTGCATGAATCTAGAATATTTTAAAAAAGTGTATTGAACATAATAAAGAATTCAGTTGATCGTTCATTCACTCAAGATAATTCAAATTTATATTTTTTGTGTATTAGGCTGTGGTCACAAAGATTTCATGTTGGTATTAATTTTTACAACACAGATGAAAATTGCACAAAAAATTTAATATTGTTAAGAAAATACAAGAAATCATCGCAAAAATCCAAATATGCAAATTTAGGGCACGCCTCCAAAGTGAAATTTGGAAGATTTAACATAATATTAATTTCAAAATATTTAAACTGCATCTGACAAAGGCAATACCAAGTCTTTGTCCAAAATGCTGTTTTTGAGCCAGAAACGGATTGTGGACAATAAGTATTAAATATTGAATTTTTTGACTAGCAGACACACTTTATAGCGAACTGCTCAACAATATAAGGTGGCTGTTAAAAAATAGAGAGAGTTAGAATTTAGTGAAACCTCCAGAATAATCCACTTTCCTATTCAGACCAGATATTCTGTGATGGATTTTCAATTTCATCACATATTTTGCAAATAATACCTCATCTTTAAACAGACTTCACCTTTACCCCAGAAAACTGTTTTTCAATATAATTTTGGATTCTGATTTCAAAAAGGTTTTACTATAATCACATATTACCTTATTTTGTATTTGAAAATATATCCCAGCATGAAAAAAAAAAGAAAAAAAACTTGCATATGCCATCTTGTATATTTTCTGATGTATTCAATTAGTAAACAGTTGAACACTGGTGAGAGTTTCAAAATGCTAAGAAACATAGAGAGAAAGAAGTGAATTATTATTATTGCAATTCAAAGCTTCTAAAACAAGTATACTATTATGTAAAAACACACAGGCGTAACACTCAGTAAGGCATAAGTAATAGGATGTAACATTACAGCATTAGAAAAATGCTATGTATGTTATAAATGGAGTGATTTCAGAATGGAACCTCTATTTAATATTATATATAGCATATGATTTCAGGTAGCTATATCATTTTTCACCGAGTCATGTAAACAATAGTTTTACAGAGCCTGTAAAGTCCCAAGGGAACCACCCTGCTCTCAAGCCAGCAGTATTGACAATATGAAATGGTTTCAAAATTATACACGTTGCTCCATCCTACTTATCAAATTAAAATGACAGCCAATGGAAAACCAAGACAATTTAGGATTGAGGTTAGTTCAGGGATATAAAAGGAGTCGTTTCCAGCATAGCAGACATGTAGCTCTTATTTTGCACTCTTGCTTTAAGGATTTGCTTACTTTAGCTTTACGCACAGCTATCATGTCTGGTGTTAAAGGTGGATGTGGTGGTGGAAGCCAGAAAGGGAATTCTAGTGGTAATTTTGGTGGTGGATTTCAGCAAGGAGGCTCCGGTGGTGGGTTTCAGCAAGGAGGTTCAGGAGGAGGTTATCAACAAGGCAGTTCTGGAAGTGACTGTGGTGGTGGACATCAGCACGGTGGCATTGGTGGAGGATATCAGCAAGGTGGTTCGGGAAGCAGCTTTCAGCAAGGTGGCTCCGGAGGTAGCTATCAGCTATCCGGCTCTGGTGGTAGTTGTCAGCAAGGTGGCTCAGGTGGTGGATATCAACAAGGTAGCTCAGGAGGAGACTGTGGTGGGGGATATCAGCAAGGTGGCTCCGGAGGTGGATATCAACAAGGTGGCTCCGGAGGCGGATATCAGCAAGGCGGCTCCGGTGGCGGATGTCAGCAAGGCGGCTCTGGTGGCGGATGTCAGCAAGGCGGCTCTGGTGGAGGATATCAACAAGGTGGCTCCGGAGGCGGATATCAACAAGGTGGTTCCGGTAGCGGATGTCTGCAAGGCGGCTCTGGTGGCGGATATCAGCAAGGTGGCTCCGGTGGTGGATGTCAGCAAGGTGGCTCCGGCGGCGGATATCAGCAAGGCGGATCTGGTGGAGGATATCAGCAAGGCGGCTCTGGTGGTGGATATCAGCTAGGCGGTTCCGGTGGCGGATATCAACAAGGTGGCTCTGGTGGAAACTGCAGTGGTGCACATGGCCAACAGAGCTTGACCATGTGTGGTGGTGAACAGCAGCAAGGAGGATTCTACACATGTAAGTACATATAATTAATGAACCATATAAAATATTATACTGAACATGTCTATTAACATGTAAATGTTAAATGTTGTACCTAAAACTAATGTTATCTTCTAACTGTTGACCAAGTTTTCTGAGGATGCCTTTATTATTATTTTGTCTTGAGAAATGTAAGTAACTAGAAACAATAGCTTAGTAAAATGAGGTACCGGTAAATTAATACTGGTTGGATCAGGAATACCAAACAGCTATAATAGTTTAAAGCATGTATACAACAGCATATAGCATGGGATATAGTATAGTATAACTTATAGAAAAACAACAGCAAAATAAAATTGTCATGCATTTAAATGAGAAATGTGTTTTATAGCAAAAAAATGTACTTAACAGTGTCACATTTCGTTTGCAGCTGGAGGCTCTGGACAATGTCAAGATCAAGGTTCATGTGGTGGTGACAGCAAATCAGGTATAATAATTAATTAAACATAGCAGGAAAAAAGTGCAAAATTGCTTTTTTTAAAATTTCTATTAAGTAATTATATTAGTTCCATTATAATAAAAGTCTTGTAGTTATTGTCATGTTATGTTTTTAAAGCAAATTATTCTATAGGCCCCATGTACATGCCACAGAGCCTGTATGACCCATATATACCGCCATACAGTGAACTGTTGGATGTTCAATCGATGTAGCATTTCTTAAATGAACAAATAAGAAAGACATGCTTAATCACAAACTAAACAATGACATTTCAAAAGCCTTGAACTTGTATAGACTCCAATTGATCCTGATCCCGGGAATCCTTTTTGAATGGAGCAGAGATGCACATACTCCACTCTATTTCTTATCTATGGGACAGCTGGAAATAGCCAATCAATGTGCTGATTATGGTAAAGTCCTTTGGACAAGACCCATGTACTCAGCTATCATCAGTGAGGGAAGCAGCTGTTTAGTTTCCAGTTCCCATACAGTGATGTTTTAGGACATGAAAGTACCAGGCCCTTTAAAAACCAGGTTATAGTGTGGCTATCTGACCATAACTATAGATGGTGGACCAATGGAAGATTCCCCTCTGATATCAATATTCCATGAAAGAGCACATGCATAGAATACAAATTGAATACAAAACAGACAACATCTGTAACCAGTATATTTAGGCATGAAAAGGAGTACAATTATTTAAAAACAGCTTGTATAGCTTCTAAAACTAATTGTGCTTTCTTTTTAACTTAGGTGGTGGTGTTGGTGGTGCTGGATGTGGCCAAGGTATGGATTCCTGTGGTGGCACTGGTAAGTGGCAACCCTTCTTTCCGAATAGCTTTGGCTCTTCCATCTAGCCTTAATCAATAGGATTTATATGACATGTCTGTAAAAGTAAAAAGGTAAATAGTTTTAAAACTCTTTGCTTCAAGAAGTTCAACTATATTATATCCATAAACTTACCCTATTGCAATCAAGAGCCTTGGCAATGAAGGCTGAAAAATCCTGTAAGAATCCTTGATTTATAGCAATGCGCAATAATACCACATTTGTATCTAATTTGTGAACAACGTAGCACCGGGCACAGTGATGCAGATAATTCCATGCAGATACTATTAGGGTTTGTTTACATGTCCTATTTTTTTGTATGGGAGCTATCTGTGAAAAGCATGATTAGGACTTGTTCCTATGATATTGTATATGATTGTTCACTTGACCGATTTTATCCTGTGGTCCGCGAACTGTATCGGAAACATGTTTGATTTTTATCCGAGAGTGCGATCTGATTTCATGAAGGGTCAGAAAATAAAGGGTGTAGAAACATTTATTTTCCCTCCATGTACAAGAAAAACTTATCAGGCCAGATCAGAATAATCAGTTCATTTTTCGCATACGAGGATAAATCCGACAAGTGAATGAGCTTAAGCATGGCAAGGTTGATTGGGATCTAATTTATGAGACACAGTGAGCAACTATTGCTCCATTTACTGACTATACGAATAGTGGTCGCACATGCTCTTTACCGCTATTCACATTGGGACCTCATGTTTTTGGCTTGGTGGAGGTCTTAACAGCCAGATTTCTAACAATCATACATTCATTATTTATCTTGGGCATATTTCATTCTGTTTATGGGGAAACTGCTTGGGTTAATGGGTCAGAACTTTGAGAACTAGTTAGGCCAGCTGAAAGCAATTATAGTATTTCAATAGAAACTTCCTATGTTCTAGTTTTATTGTCATTTTTCACCCAATAATAAAACAGGTGAACACATATAAAATAGACTTTTAAAAAAGGCATCAATTAAAAGAATAAGGTGAAAATGAGCAACTGTAGAAAAACACACAAAAAGGCACTAATGTAATAATGAGCTGGGCCCATAATGGCTCCTAACTAGCTCTGTATGAAGCAAGGGGATCTGTTTTTAGGTGGAAAGTTATTGAATGCATTTGAATGTATTCATAAACTTATGTAAAAGAGAATAATGCATTGAAATTATTTTTTGGTATGTTTCTCAGGGAACAATGGTAAACCAAATTATGATATATCCATTTTTCTTATGTTTTCAGATGGTGGCATTGGATCAGGATCAGGGTCAGGAGCATGCAAAAAGTGAACAGAGCTGTAGTACAAAAAAGCAAAGCCTAAAATCGAATCAATACATGTGATACTGTAACACCTTAAATTATCTAATAAATATGATTTTTGTCATTGATTTCAGCATTTTGAGTTTTGTATCTTCTATATTACAAATACGATACATTACTACCCCATGTAGTTCTAATTGTTGATTAAAAATAGTGAAGTTTCTCTCTATCTTTCCTTGAGGATTGTTCTCTAATTTTGCATTTTGCTAGTGTCCTTGTCACAGTTAATAGCATGAAGTGAATCCTGCAGGCCATTCAGGTTATATAGGTAGTAAAACTCCTGCAGGTTGGCACATCTGCACGTGCCATTGCAAGAAGGATTGCTGCTTCTCCCAGCAAATTCAAAGAGTTACATGGTGAAGGTTGAAAAAATAGATTAGTCTATTAAGGTCAACCTTTCTTGATAAATGATAAATTTATAAGCTGCAATGCTAATTGTTAGGCTAAAAGCACACTGATCTTTTTAAAATGATGATATAGTTTCTGCCATTACCATCTCTTATTGTAGAGTATTCCACAGATTACGTTAAATGTATAGAACCCTCCACCACAAATATTGAATGTCCTCTTGTCCTTTGATGGGGTCTTTGGATGAATAAATTATGTGCCAGTTCTTTGAATTGAGTACACACATATTTGTACATGCAAGTAAGAAACAAGAGAAGCATGGCCAGAGTCCTACAAAATTACTACTAGTTGGTACTGATGTGCACATTTTACCTGTCAGAAACTGACTCCATAAAGATGACGTAAAGAATTGATGTCCTGCAATGGAAGCTATGTTCACAGCCCAGTACTGTGCAGCTTGATACCATAGTACACCAAGTTTGGCAAGTCTGCCATTGGCATCCTGATCTCTTCCCAGCTGACAGAAGGTTCACATTGAGCACATTTGACAGAGTCTGGAGATGCTGTGTTGAACGTCATGCTTCTTCCAAAATCATTCAGCATAACTGGTGGGCCAGGGACAACCTGTGGAAGTATACCTCTTTGAATTTTGTTCAAACATTCACATTCTAACCAATGGTACCCTGACTGTTGTTAAGGGCCTATCATGAGTGCGTCACATCCTCCTGGGAGATCTGGGGTTAGAAGATCACTACGTATTGTGAATTGCAGAACTTTAAATTAGCCTGTGTGTTTGTGTCCCTTATTAAATGGATTTGGCTTCCTATGGTGCTGCAGAGGTCATCAACCCTTTCTATGCTGGTCAGAAACTTGTAGCTCCATTTCAGCTGTTTCTGATCTGGTCATTAACTCTCCCTATAAAATCTGGCAAGACCCTTTCTGCCTTGCCAGTGAAAGCCTTACTTCCTAGCTCCTTTGAGATGCTGTGCTAAATTGGAGATCGTTGTTGTTACTGGAGATTGTTGCGTGCTGTTTTTGGGTGTATGCTTTCCTCATTGTCCTATTTCCATTTGGTTGGTACATACCTATCCTTCCCTATATACTTCTCTGCTTTTGATGAGTGCTTGTATGTTTGTTGCTTTCTGTTATTTCTGTTTTCTCTTTGTGTCTTGTTTACTTGACATTTCTGTCCCATACCAAATGGGGTTTGGAAGGGGGACAGATTAAAGTTTAACAGGAGCATAGTAAGGTCGGAGACTCAGGCCTCTCTACCTTCACAAGTACCCCAGGGACAGGGATAGTTAGTTTACCAGTTACTAGGACAGTTTGAGGTCCCCCATTCTTTCCGAAGACCGTCATAGCGTGGCTGTGCCTGCATGAACCCCTTAGAACAATTGTCAGAATTAATGTTAATACAATGGGCACAGAGTTCCAACTAGTGAAGAACAATGTTCAGGCTCTTGTGGTCAAAATGTGTAGGCGGTTCCTAGATTACATGGTATTGATATAATTGAGTGGCTCTCACGTTGCACAGACCATAGTTCAATTGAGAACTTTTGGGACATTATTAGTGATGAGCAAGCATCTCACCAATACTCAGTGCTCGCCTGAGCATCTCACTGCTCGAGATGCTTGGAGCTTGCCAAGTTTTTCTGGGGTAGCTCAGCGGGAGCTCGGGTCCCCGACCTGCCTGTTTGATGCTCTTTAGAGAGCCATTTAACATGCAGGGATTGTCTGCCATTCACTGTAATGCCGCAACCATGTTGGTTGTGGCATTACAGTGAATGGCCGCACAGCGTCATCAGGTCTATATCAGACCTGGCACCACAATGCTCATTACAGTCCGCTCCGAACTAAGACAGTGTAGGGAGAGTTGCTGCTGGGTTAGGGAGAGATGTTTGCTTCGTACTTAGTGTGGGTATACTATATATAATACACATATCCATCTCAACTATCAGTCCATCTGAGGACTAATAAAGCTTCATAGATATCAGTGCTAGGCAGGTAGGCAGTGTGTGTGGACACTGCAGTGCATATATCAATAGGATCTATTCCAGTTCTGTCTACTGCTGCCTATTACAGGTATTTCTAGAGATAGCCCCAGGTATCAGGGACCAGGAATAATTTTGTTTGGATTTTAATCCTGATTATTTGCTTTAAAAGCAATCCAGAGAACACAGTTTTTCTGTTCCATTTGCTTGTTGGCACTGCAGAATACAGCCAGATCCTTTCCATAATACAGCGCTAAGTTTCTCCATCACACGGATCACTTGTCAGTGCACTCAAAATTGTGCTATTTAAGTCCTCAATTTAAATTTTGTTGCAGTGTCTTAGGCAAGTTTTTGGCACCAGCCTGCTGAAAAAAAAAATAGTTACCTACAGGCCAGATATTTTAAACTGGGGTTTGTCCGCCACACAGATCATGTATCACTGCGCTCAAAATTGTACCATTTCTGGCCTCAATTTAAATTTTGTTGCAGTATCTTAGGCAAGTTATTATATAGAAAATTTTGGCACTTAACTTTTGCAAAGTGAAGGAATTTATTTGCAGTCACACATAAACGTTTCGGTTGAGACAGTTAGCCTTCATCAGTACACTGCAGAGTCAAAAAATCATACAATACTCAAATAAAATATAATGCTACAAGCAAAATTGGAATCAAATAGAAAAAGCATAATGAGAAAACTTAATTAGGTGCACAAGTAATTGGGAGATAAGGATGGGAAGATGAAAGGCGGGGTTTTTTGGAAGTAAGGGAAGTAAAAAGAAAAGAAAAAACGGGAAAAAAAAGGAAAACATACCAAGACTGCTCTCGTTGAGTCCGTTTATGAGTGCCTAAGATTGTGACACAAAGAGAGTCATGTACTGAAAAATCTTGAAGGTGTAATAGTAAACCCTGGTCAAGACCGTAAGTACTTACAAAATTAGTATATAACGGATGCACGAATGATGATGTGTGGGCAGTGTGCCATCCAATTTGGGTATAGTGGCCACGTCACCTAATGTACATAATATATGGCAATATACTAAATATGAATATATTAAAGGGTAACGAAATAAGGAACAAATGGCTGAGTAATTATAATGCATAAAGAGTATAATATGTGAATCAAACCTGAGTTGAGATGTGAAGAAAAAAACTGGAGTTCCAGTCATGCAGGAGACTATAACATCTATCTTATATGAGACCTGGCAAAAAAGTACATATGGACACCCATGTTTCCGGTGCGAGCTCACCAAATGCTAATGAATGAGATGAGATGAATACAGTAACTCACCCACTATTATGTAGGGATTCAAGACAGCCTCAGGAATCTATGATTAGCCGGCCATATAGAAAAAATGGGAAGGAGAACAGTCGGCTGTGTTGCATGACGGATGATTTAAAGTACATACGTATGTAGTAAGTATAATGTCTATCTTACCATTGGTGGGTGGTGGCGCCGTGTGCCCTTGGAAAATGCGGTATCCAATGCTGTGTAACAGGCACCATCTTTGTGTAATGCCGGGGTAGAAGTAGGCGGGGGGCCGGACCAATGTCCCTGTTGTCAGGACCCGCGTCACCGGAAGTGACACGGAGGTGCGTATCATAGCTCTGTATCTAGGTAACAGAGCTGTAACTAGGAAGTGGTTATTTGGTTGTCCATGACAGCACCACCTGAGAGAGGGGATCCGCCCTCCGGGAACAGGAAATCCTACAGATACATAAGGGCGGCACCTCCCCCACGCATCAGTTGGTTTCCTGTTCCTGGAGGACAGGATTTCCTACAGATCATGCTATCATGGATGAAGGAATCCCCAGGCCGGCTGTCCGACTCAGGTAGCGGGGGGTCTCCTACCTCGGGCAGTGCGGAGTCCCCTGGAAGCGCCATGGTGGCCCGCGCAGGGCTCCACGTCAGTGTGCGGGGCAGGTGGGAGCGGGGTCCGGAGGATGCCCGTCTCCTGGGCCAGCGCCGGCAGGTAAATATGGCCTCTACCTCCCCTGATCCCGGTCCTGATTCGTGGTGCGGTCCCCTCTGCCCTGGATCGCAATCGGGGCATGCGGCTGCGCCTCGGTGGCGTCCAGGGGCGCTGTGTATCGGGCGCCGCCATGTCACCGGGGGCCTGCGCGTCCTCGTGCGTGCCCAGACCGGGGGGTGTGTGGCGGGGGGGCGGGGCCAGCAGCGCTATTGGTCTGCGTGTCCTCACGCGTGCCTGGACCGGAAGTGACACGGCGGGGGCGGGGCCGGGGGCCTGCGCTTCCTCGCGCACAGCTGGGCCGGAAGTGACACTGCGGGGGCAGAGCCGATGGCACTGGGGGCCTGCGCTTCCTCTCCTGCTCCCGGACCGGATGTGGCGCGGCAGGGGGCGGGGCCAGCGGCGCCAGACCGGAAGTCGGGTGCCGGCGTTTTTCCTCTCTCCCCGAGTGTCGCCGGGCACGGACGGCGGCAGAGGGGTGGGGGCGGGGGGGGCGGCACGCACGGGAGAGACATCGGGGAAAAAAGGGGGAGGGGGCAAAATCAGCCCCTGGCCACATCACCTGCGAACCCGGATGACCGGGGGGGACAAAAGGGGCACAGAGGCACTAACGAGCAGCTTCAGCTCGGATGCAGGATGGACGAGCAGGAAGCTCCCGTGCCCCAGCTGGACAAATAGCAGGAACGTGCCTCAGAGAGGTCCCAAACCAGCTCCCAGCAAAAGAAGAAACGAACTGAACAATCCGGCCATAGAAGTTCCTCCAGGCCGAAGGATCCAACTCGCCCCCCCCCGTGATCCGGTACCTACGCCTTCTGCTCAGGGTAAGAGATCTTTGTGAATGTGCCCTGACGCAGTGTCCCCCTTATGTTTTTCCTCCTAGGGGAAGAAATGTACTGACAAGGCAAAAAACAGGGAATGCGCCCTTTGTAAATGCCCCTTGCCGGATGCCTACCCTAAGAGGCTGTGCCAGTCATGCATACGGTAGACGGTGGCAGAAGAGAATCCTGACTTCACTACAAGTCTAAGGGAAATAATCAGAGCGGAGGTTAAAGCCCTAAAAACTGTACCCCAGGGGGAGTCGTCTAGGAAGAGAAAGAGGGCAAGCTTCTCAGAGTCAGGCTCTTTAGCAGGCCCTAGAGGGAACGAAGACTCCTCAGAACCCTCCACCTCCGCATCCGCGTCCTCATCAGAGGAAGACACCAGCCGTTTCTGTCTAGGTCTTGACCAAGTGGACAAACTAGTCAAGGTAGTCAGGGCTACCATGGGGGTAACAGACGCCAGACCTGAATGGTCAGCACAGGACCTAATGTTTGGGGGGTTAGACCCCAAGAAAGGAAAGTCGTTCCCGTTGAATGACAAGGTCCAAAGTTTGATTAATAGAGAATGGAGGAAACCGGAAAGGAAAGGCTCCCCTACCACCAGCCTTTAAACGGCGATATCCCTTTGAGGACCCTATGGTGAATAAATGGGACAAAGCCCCGAAACTGGATGCAGCAGTGGCTAAAGCGTCCAAAAAATCCACTATTCCCTTTGAGGACATGGTCTCTTTGAAGGATCCGCTGGTTAAAAAGGCGGACTCCTACTTGAAAGGCAATGGGTAATGTCAGCTGGCGCCCTGAGACCGGCGGTCGCAGCTACCTGCACGGCCAGATCTATGATGGTCTGGTTGGACCAATTAGAGACACAGCTAGTGAAAAAAGCCTCGAGGTAGTCTATCTTAAAAACCCTACCTACCATCCAGGATGCGGCAGCCTTCTTAGCCGATTCTTCAGCAGACTCTGCGAGAATGGCGGCCAAAGCCGCAGGACTTTCAAATGCAGCCCGACGGGCTATATGGCTGAAATGCTGGCCCGAGGATATCCAGGCCAGATCCCGGCTTTGCTCCATCCCATGTGAGGGAGAATATTTATTTGGGCCCGTCCTACATGAACTCCTAGAGAAAGCGGGCGATGATAAAAAGAAATTTCCTTCCCTACCCACCACTTCCTATAGGTGTCCCTTTGCTAGGAAGAGATTTTTTCGGAGGAGGTCATCCAGGGACTGGGGCAGATGGGAAGATAAGAGAAGAAAAGGTACCGGGTTTATGTTTGTAGGGGGACGCCAAGAAGCATCCCGTGAGTCCAAGAAACCTCCCCAATGACTAGAGGCCCCGGTGGGAGGTAGACTATCGGCCTTCTACCCAGCCTGGTCGCGCATCTCGAACAGTAACTGGATCCTGGGGTTGGTGGCTGCAGGCCTAAAGCTCAAATTTGCCTGTGTCCCCCAGATCAGCTTTAGAGCCACTCCGCTTAGATCTTCCTTGGCAGAACAAACTGCTCTAGAATCTGAGGTTATTGATCTATGCCAGAAGGGGGTACTGATAAAAGTACCAGAGGCAGAGAAGGGCGAAGGCTTCTACTCCCCCCTATTTTTGGTCCGTAAACCGGATAATTCCTACAGGTCCATAATTAATCTGAGGGCGCTTAACAGATACCTAGTCATTCGGCCTTTCAAAATGGAAACGATCAGCTCCACAATAAAGTTGCTATTTGAAAATTGTTTTATGGTGATGTTGGATTTAAAGGACGCTTATTACCATATACCCATCTATGCGTCTCATCAGCGTTTCCTTAGAGTGGCAGTTCATTTGGAGGGGTTGTTACAGCATTTCCAGTATGTCGCCCTTCCCTTTGGTATAGCAGTTGCCCCCCAGGTGTTCACTAAAGTTATATCGGAAGTTATGGCCCATCTACGGGAGGCAGACATCCTAGTTATCCCCTACCTGGATGACTTCCTAATCGTAAGAAAAACAGCAGCCCACTGTCTGGATCAATTGCAGAAAGCAAATTTGGCTTTAGAAAAATTAGGGTGGCTATTAAATATCAAGAAATCCCTTCTACAGCCCAGGAAGGTCCAGCAGTTCTTGGGCTTAACCCTTGATTCACAAAATCAGGAATGTCGTCTTCCTCCCAATAAATTGGTCCACCTATGCCAGCAGGTCTTGAATGCCTCTAATAGCCCTTCCATGTCTCTCAGGAAAGCAATGTCCCTCCTGGGTTCTCTCTCATCCTGCATCCCCGCGGTGCAATGGGCCCAGTTCCACACAAGGGTGCTACAGGGCGAGGTTTTACGCCACCAAAAAATCCTGGGCAGTTATCTAGAAGGCCAGTTTACTCTATCCCAACACACTTTGAGGTCACTTGAATGGTGGCTAGACGAGAACAATCTAGCCAGAGGGGTACCCTGGGAATATAACATAACCCGGGTAGTCACCACGGACGCAAGCCGTACGGGTTGGGGGGCCCACATGGGGGACACCTTGATTCAAGACCTGTGGGATAGTCATCAGTTGGAAATGTCCTCCAACCTGAAAGAACTAACAGCCGTAGAGCAGGCAGTTAAAAACCTTCTTGTGTATCTACAGGGGCACCATGTTTGTATATTCTCCGACAATCAGGTCACCGTGGCTTACATCAACCACCAAGGCGGCACTCGGTCCAAGTCCCTGATGGAGGTAGCAGAACAGCTGTTCCAGTGGGCAGAGCAACATCTCCTGTCTTTAACAGCCCTGCACATAAAAGGAAAAGAAAACACCACGGCAGACTTCCTCTGCCGCAACCTCCTAAAGCAGGGAGAATGGTCCTTAAAAGCGTCCATCTTCAACCAGATAGTACAAAAATGGGGACAGCCAGAAGTGGACCTCTTCGCCACCAGAGAAAACAGGAAGGTGCATCAGTTCCGCTCCCTGAATCCCAGGGAGAACCCTCTGGCAGTAGATGCTCTGTTAATCAAATGGGACTTCAGGCTAGCATACGCCTTTCCTCCCCTGACTCTACTACCCCTGGTGATGAGGAAAGTCAGGAAGGACAAAGCGAGGGTCATAGTGATCGCCCCTTTTTGGCCCAGGAGGGCATGGTTCTCATGCCTAAGGACCATGTCGGTATCCGACCCTTGGGTCCTACGAGACATCCCAGACCTCCTGTCCCAGGGCCCAGTTTACCATCCTCAGGTAGCTGGCCTACATCTGACGGCGTGGATTTTGAACAGGCACTACTAAGAGAGAAAGGTTTTTCCCCGGCCCTAATTAACACCCTGCTTAAAAGCAGAAAGCCGGTTACAACAAAAATCTATGTCAGGATCTGGAAGAAATTCCTTCAGAGTTCAGGGGTAGTAGCTTGACAGTCCACTCCCATAGCACAGATCTTAGAGTTCTTGCAAAAAGGTCTGGATATGGGACTCTCCACCAGCACCCTTAAGGTACAGGTGTCGGCTCTAGGGGCACTGTTCAACTGCAACATTGCAAATAACCATTGGATCAATAGGTTCATTAAAGCAACAGGCAGGTCCAGACCGATAGTGAGGAATAAATTCATGCCATGGGATCTAAACCTAGTTCTTACGGCCATGACAGAGGCCCCGTTTGAACCTATATCATCAGCTTCCACGAAAAACCTGTCCCTTAAAGTAGCTCTCCTGGTGGCGTTGACATCTGCCCGAAGAGTGAGTGACATCCAGGCACAATCTAGACTCCTTCCTTACATACAATTCAGGGATGATAGTGTAATTCTTACACCCAATCTGGCATACCTGCCTAAAGTAGCCTCCAGTTTCCTTAGAACTCAGGAGATAGTTCTTCCATCCTTCCTCCCTAATCCCACGAACGATAAGGAAAGGAAGTTACACACGCTTGACGTTAGGATATGTCTCCTAGAGTACCTGGCAGTCACCGACCCCTGGAAAAAAGATAATGCCTTATTTATTTCCTATCAGGACACTAGAAAGGGCCTTAGGGCTTCAAAAAGTTCGCTAGTGAGATGGATTAGGGAGGCCATTTCTTTAGCATACACCTCCAAAGGCAAACTGGCCCCTGGCAAGCTGAGGGCGCATTCCACCAGGGCCATGGCAACTTCGTGGGCAGAGAGATCAGAGTTCTCAATCGACCAAATATGTAAGGCAGCTACTTGGTCTTCTCCAAGCACCTTTTATAACCATTATAGACTAGACCTGGGTGCTTCCTCAGACCTCTCCTTTGGTGTCAGGGTTCTGCAGGCTGTAGTCCCTCCCTAAAGTAATTATTACTCTCTGTAATTCTCTCAGGTGGTGCTGTCATGGACGACCGAATAAAGTCGTAGTTACTCAACGGTTAACGGTATTTTTCGGAGTCCATGACAGCACCCGTACATTCCCTCCCTTTAGTTTAATTGGGGTATGCACTACTTCCTCTTATATGTACCCAGGTAATTGATAGTCGTATAGAGTATTGTATATAAATTATGCAATTAACCATTGCAGTCCTCTTGTGCTCTGTAAACCAACTGATGCGTGGGAGAGGTGCCGCCCTTATGTATCTGTAGGATTTCCTGTTCCCGGAGGGCGGATCCCCTCTCTCAGGTGGTGCTGTCATGGACTCTGAAAAATACCGTTAACCGGTGAGTAACTACGACTTTTCATCTAGGTAGTCTGACGGCGGTGGAGAGGCGGACATGCGCCTTGTGATTCTCTGCCTGACCTACTTAACCATGTGAAATACCAAGCAGTCTGCCTGTGGATGTGTATTAATGCACAGGATGTTGGGCCACTAAAAGAGTATTATATGTCCATTAATATGTGAAGCCGCTAGGTATAGGTATAAGGATAGCAGGAAGTAGAGAAAATAGAAAAAATAAACAATTGTTCCCTTCAATCTACATACCCCCTGCTCTTAGACTGATATATTATTTTTTTATTTTTTCTATTTTCTCTACTTCCTGCTATCCTTATACCTATACCTAGCGGCTTCACATATTAATGGACATATAATACTCTTTTAGTGGCCCAACATCCTGTGCATTAATACACATCCACAGGCAGACTGCTTGGCATTTCACATGGTTAAGTAGGTCTGGCAGAGAATCACAAGGCGCATGTCCGCCTTTCCGCTGCCGTTAGACTACCTAGATGAAAACACTTCCTAGTTATGGCTCTGTAACCTAGTTACCTAGTTACAGAGCTATGACACACACCTCCATGTCACTTCCGATGACGCGGGTCCTGACAGCAGGGACATTGGTCCCGCCCCCCGCCTACTTCTACCCCGGCATTACACAGAAATGGTGCCTGTTACACAGCGGTGGATACCACATTTTCCAAGGGCACACAGCGCCACCACCCACCAACGGTAAGATAGACATTATACTTACTACATATGTACTTTAAATCATCGGTCATGCAACACAGCCAACTGTTCTCCTACCCACTTTTTCTATATAGCCGGCTAATCATAGATTCCTGAGGCTGTCTTGAATCCCTACATAATAGTGGGTGAGTTACTGTATTCATCTCATCTCTTTCATTAGCATTTGGTGAGCTCGCACCCCAAACATGGGTGTCCATATATACTTTTTTGCCAGGTCTCATATAAGATAGACGTTATAGTCTCCTGCAAGACTAGAACTCCAGTTTTTTTCTTCACATCTCAACTCAGGTTTGATTCACATATTATACTATTTATGCATTATAATTACTCAGCCATTTGTTCCTTATTTCGTTACCCTTTAATATATTCATATTTAATATGTCATGGTTAGGACATGGTTAATGTCCTGTTCTCACAGGGTTAACTTTTGCCGGCCTCTCTTTGGATCTGGGAGGGGTATTTATACTCACTCCAGACTAGCATTCTCTGTCAGCTATACTGTTATTCTGGCTGTGTGTCTAACCGACCCACCTGGTGTGCGTGTATTCTGCATTGCTTGTTTGATTCCCGTGTATGAACCGGCCTGTTCCCTCACTCTGTACTCCATCTCTCGTTTTGGTACTATTGTCTTCTCCGGTTCTGACCTCCTGGCTTGGCTATTGTTACTCCGTTGCAGTGTGTCCCTATTGTACCATCCATTGCCCATTCTGGTTTCCTGATCTATTGCTACGTCCTGATTATTCGCTCTGTCTAACCCTTTGGTACTGTTCTGCTATCTTGTGCTTTGACCCGGCTTGATCTGGTTTCTGTCTCTGTCTATGCCCCTTGGTAACATTGTCCTGTAGTTACCTTTCTAGGAGTTTCCCTGCAGCTCCTAGCTCTGTGGATCTTAGGTCACGCCCCCTGCAGTCACGTGCTTCAGGTCCTGAAGCATGCATCGTCACTGCTGCTGCCCGCTCCACAGGTATCTTTGAGCACTGTTTTTGTACTCAGGACACGCGCACTGGCTCAGTGAGCAAGTGCAGTGTGGTGTTCCTGACATTATTGCTGACCATTTCATTTTTTTTTTCTCTGAAGAGAAAAAAAAAAAAGTGTGCTATCCTCAAGGATCCCATACAAGCTTTGGCTGATCAGGTCAAGCACCTGACCCAAATGTTCCGCAAACTCAATGTGGAAAAGTGCACGATGGCTCATACCCAGCAACAGTTGGTGGATACTGTGCAGAGGGCTTTCACTGCGGGGCTTCTAGTGCTGGGGATAGAGATGTGTCATTGGCATCCCCCGAATCTCCGGTCAAATTATCAGACCCTTTCTCAGGGGATAAAAGGGAGTTCAGGTCGTTCAGAGAAAGATGCAAGCTTTTTTTTTTCTCTGAGGCCCCGCTCCTCCGGGGAAGAGTTCCAGAGGGTGGGGGTCGTCATTTCTCTACATCAGGGGCCTCCACAGGCATGGGCTTTCTCTCTCTCTTCCTCTGCTCCTGAACGTATGCCTGTGAATTTGTTCTTTGAGGCTCTGGGTCACATTTATGATGAGCCTGATAGAGCGCGTCTGGCAGAGGATATGGTGATGGGTGTGACACAGGGGAGGCACTCTGCTGAATGGTTCTGCTCAGAGTTTAGACGTTGGACCGCCAAAGTATCCTGGAACGATGCCGCCCTTAGGGGGTTGTTCTGCAGGGGCCTGTCTGACCATCTGCAGGACGCTCTGGCATTACATCCTCCCCCTGATACCCTGGAGGATGCCATGATGCAGGCAGTCCGTATGGACCGGAGACTCCGTGCTAGAGGAATGATGCAACAAGAGTCTCCCTTCTACCCCAAATTGTGTGACACTGCACCTGTATCTGAGCCCATAGAGGTTGGGTCAGTCTCGGTTAAGGGGAAAGAGAGAAGGCACAGTAGAGACAACCTACTGTTATGAATAAGTCACAGTAGGAGGCAAAAACAGAAATACTAGCTAAGTCCAGAAAACCAGAGAAGTTGGCAGCTATCGGATTGCAGACCCCTGAACCTATCAACAACAACTAGCAGTAGCCGTGGGGGGTTACTACGGTGCCCTAGACCCCTCGATCACAGCCGGAGAACTAAATAGCCTAAAGACAGAAAGGGAAATCTAAACTGCCCCAGAGCAGAGCCCAAAGCAATAGGCAGCCCCCAACATATAATGACGGTGAAGCAAGATGAAAAAACACTCACACAAATAGAAAGATAGGCTGAGCAAATGATGGGGCCCAATCTAACTAAATAGGACAGGATAGAAAAGCTGCTGTCTGCAATCCGCCAAAACCCTATCAAAACGAGAGCCAACAGGCTGATAGGGAAAAAAGCCCTGAAGACGCTAGGCTTCAAAAAGACTAAATCAGTACTCAGGTATTTTCTGAAGACAGAGCAAAAAGGAATTCAGCTCACCCCAGCAGGGAATGACAGAAATCCAGAAAAACAAAGCAAAACAAAACCAAAACACAAATGCAAAAAGCAGAGCAGAAAACTTAGCTTTTGAGGAGCAGGAATCAGACTGGTATCCTAGAATCCCTCAGAGAGATCACCAGCAAGGCAGAAGGGCATCGGCTGCCTTATATCCAGTCAGCAATTCCCGTCACCCAGTCATCATCATCCAGCTCAGGTGCTTGGTAATCAGCCTCACTACCTTCCTTCACCAGAAGAGGGAGTTCATCAGACCTCAATGGTGAAGGGGAAAATGAACTCACAACAGTACCTCCTCCTTGAGGAGGGGTCACCGAACCCTCATCCACGCCACCAGGGCGATCAGGGTGAGCCCGATGAAAGGCACGCACCAATCTTTTGGCATGAATATCATAGGCAGAGACCCAGGAATTATCCTCCTGACCATAACCCTTCCACTTAACCAAATACTGGAGTCTCCGTCTAGCCAGACGGGAATCCAGTATCTTCTCTACCTCATATTCCATGTTACCTTCAACCAATACAGGGTCCGGAGGTGCCACCCCAGGAACAACTGGTTCAACAAACCTCTTCAACAAGGACTTATGGAACACATTATGGATTTTAAATGTGACAGGAAGAGCCAAACGAAAAGAGACCGGATTAATAATCTCCAAAATCTTGTAAGGTCCAATAAATCTAGGCTTAAACTTAGGAGAAGCCACCTTCATAGCGATATTTTTTGATGATAACCAAACCATATCACCAACCTTAAACTGGGGACCAATGGTCCTATGTTGGTTGGAAAACTGCTGGGCCTTTTCCTGGGAGAGAGATAACTTATCCACCACTTGGTCCCAGATCTGGTGCATTCTCTCCACCACAGTGTCAACACCTGGGCAGGCAGAAGGCTCCACCTGCCCTGAAGAAAATCGAGGATGAAACCCAAAGTTACAAAAAAAAGGTGACATCAACGTGGCAGAACTAGCTCTATTATTTAAAGCAAATTCGGACAACGGCAAAAATGAAACCCAATCATCCTGATCAGCGGAAATAAAACATCTCAAATATGACTCCAAGGTCTGGTTTGTTCTCTCCGTCTGCCCATTGGTCTGAGGGTGAAAAGCAGAGGAGAAGGACAACTGAATTCCCAGCTTGGAACAGAATGTCCTCCAAAATCAAGACACAAACTGAACTCCTCTGTCAGATACATTGTTCTCAGGAATCCCGTGCAAGCGTACCACCTGTTGCAAATACAGGGGCACCAACTCAGAGGAAGATGGCAACTTAGGGAGTGGTACAAGATGAACCATCTTAGAGAACCTATCACAAATCACCCAAATAACAGTCATTCTCTGAGAGACAGGCATATCAGAGATGAAATCCATTGAAATATGTGTCCATGGCCTCCTGGGGACTGGCTAAGGCATCAACAACCCACTAGAGTGAGACCAAGGTTTAGACCAGGAGCAAGTCCCACAGGACTGCACAAAATTCCTGACATCACGAGACAAGGCGGGCCACCAAAAAGACCGACTCACCAGATCTCTAGTACCAAAAATACCTGGATGACCAGCCAATGCAGAGCAATGAACTTCAGACATCACTCTCTTCTTCCACTGGTCAGGAACATACAGCTTTCCACTGGGACAATGCTCAGGTTTGTCCTCCTGGAACTCTTCCAGAGCATGTCTCAAATCGGGCGAGATGGCAGAAAGAACTACCCCTTCGCCTAAGATGGTAGCAGGCTTGGTCACCACAGGAGAATCAGCAAAGAAGCTCCTAGAGAGCGTCAGCCTTGACATTCTTAGTGGCAGGAAGAAAAGAGACCACAAAATCAAAATGTGTAAAAAACAAGGCCCACCTAGCCTGTCTAGGGTTCAAGCGTTTGGCCGACTCCAGGTAAATCAAATTCTTGTGGTCAGTGAGGACCACGACTTGATGTTTAGCTCCCTCCAACCAATGTCTCCACTCCTCAAATGCCCATTTCATGGCTAACAGTTCCCGATGCCCCGCATCATAGTTACGTTCAGATGGAGAGAACTTTCGGGAAAAGAAAGCACAGGGATTCATTTTAGATGTTACAGGATCCTTTTGGGACAAAACAGCTCCTGCACCAATCTCAGAAGCGTCCACCTCTACCTGGAACGGAAGTGAGACATCAGGTTGCCGCCAAACCGGGGCAGAAGTGAATCTTCGCTTCAGCTCCTGAAAGGAAGAAACAGCCTCCGGAGACCAATTCAACACATCGGCACCCTTCTTAGTCAGATCAGTCAATGGCTTGGCAATACTAGAAAATTTTGCTATAAATTTCCGATAAAAATTAGCAAAACCCAAAAATTTCTGGAGGGCCTTCAACGAAGTGGGCTGAACCCAATCATAAATGGCCTGTACCTTGGCCAGGTCCATTTCAATAGTTGACGGAGACAAAATAAATCCCAAAAATGAAATCCTCTGTACCCCAAAAAGGCATTTCGATCCTTTGACATACAGGGAATTCTCCCTCAAGATCCGGAACACAGTCTGAACATGTTCCACATGAGAATCCCAATCCTTGGAGAAGATCAAAATATCATCCAGATAGATAATCAAAAATGTATCCACAAAGTCTCGGAAAATGTCGTTCATGAAGCACTGGAAGACAGAAGGGGCATTAGTGAACCCAAAAGGCATCACCAGGTACTCAAAATGTCCCTCCGGAGTATTAAACGCCGTCTTCCATTCATCCCCATACTTAATGCGGATAAGATTATACGCCCCCCTGAGGTCAAGCTTGGTAAACCAGCAAGCACCTTTAACTCTGGATAATAGATCTGAAATCAGGGGTAACGATAATCAATACAATGCCTTAATGAACCATCATTTTTGGCCACGAAAAAAAAACCAGCACCTAAGGGTGAAGAGGATGGTCTAATATGACCCTTCTCCAACGCCTCCTTAATACAGGATCGCATAGCCTCGTGCTCGGGTACAGATAAATTGAAGAGCCGACCCTTGGGAAATTTACATCCTGGGCTCAGTTCAATTGCACAGTCATAACTCCTATGAGGAGGCAAAGACGCAGACTCATTCTCACTAAATACATCATAAAAGTCCACCAAATAGTCAGGAACATCATGCGACTGAGGAGAGGTGGAAAAAACCGGAGCCTCACTAAGGGAACACCGACAACCCCAACTCATCACAGACACAGATTTCTAATCCAAAACTGGATTATGAATTTGCAACCAGGGAAACCCCAGAACAATGGTATCATGCAAATTATGCAACACCAAAAATCTGCAATTTTCTTGATGGTCTGGGGCGACCCGCATTACCACCTGGGTCCAAAACTGAGGTTTATTTTTCGCCAAAGGAGTAGCATCAATCCCCCTCAAAGGGATAGGCGTCCGCAGAGGTGTCATCGGAAATCCACAACGTTTAGCAAAATCCAAGTCCATTAGGTTCAGGGCTGCTCCCGAATCCACAAAAGCCTTGGCGGAAAATGTGGACAGGGAGCAGATCAGAGTAATTGCCAGAAGAAACTTAGGTTGAACACCACCCACAGAAAACGTGTGTGCAAAACGTTTCTCTCGTTTAGGACAGACAGAAATAATATGCGAGGCATCTCCACAAAAAAAACACAGCTTATTACGCCTTCTGAACTCCTGACGTTGCTCCCTGGACAAAACTCTATCACATTGCATAGGTTCAGACACTTGTTTAACAGGTGGCAACACCTCTCATGCAGTCCTGCGTTCACGTAAACGTCGATCAACCTGAATGGCTAATGCCATAGAATCGTCAAGACCAGAGGGAACAGGAAATCCCACCATAGCATCTTTTACGGCTTCTGACAAACCCTTCCGAAAGAGAGCTGCCAAGGCATTATCATTACAGGTAGTAAGGACCACCCACTTTCGGAATTTTTGACGGTACAATTCTGCAGAATCTCGACCCTGGCTCAATGCCAACAGGGTCTTTTCAGCCTGATCAATAGCATTAGGTTCGTCATACAACAACCCCAAGGCTTAAAAAAATGCATTCACATTAGTCAGAATAGGATCATCTGGTTTCAAAGAAAATGCCCAATCCTGGGGATCGCAACGCAGCAAAGAGATGACAATTTTAACCTGCTGCGCGGAGCTCCCTGACGAGTTAGGCTTCAAGGCAAAAAATAATTTACAATTATTTTTGAAATTCAAAAATTTAGACCGATCCCCAAAAACCACATCAGGAGTAGGGATCTTTGGTTCACCAGCATGTGAATGAGCAAGGTAAGTGGAAATTCCCCGCACTTCCGCAGCGAGCTACTCCACACGATCAGACAATTGCTTTATCTCCATTGAGAGAAAAAAAATTCCCCCTACGGCCTCAGAGATATAGAGGAAAAAATATACACACTTTTTTTTTTTCAATTCTTTCCTGCTATTGAGTACCCTAGGATCTGCGGTATGGCTGGTGATTCTGTTATGAATGAGTCACCGTAGGAGGCAAAAACAGAAATACTAGCTAAGTCCAGAAAACCAGAGAAGTTGGCAGCTATCGGATTGCAGACCCCTGAACCTATCAACAACAACTAGCAGTAGCCGTGGGGGGTTACTACGGTGCCCTAGACCCCTCGATCACAGCCGGAGAACTAAATAGCCTAAAGACAGAAAGGGAAATCTAAACTGCCCCAGAGCAGAGCCCAAAGCAATAGGCAGCCCCCAACATATAATGACGGTGAAGCAAGATGAAAAAACACTCACACAAATAGAAAGATAGGCTGAGCAAATGATGGGGCCCAATCTAACTAAATAGGACAGGATAGAAAAGCTGCTGTCTGCAATCCGCCAAAACCCTATCAAAACGAGAGCCAACAGGCTGATAGGGAAAAAAGCCCTGAAGACGCTAGGCTTCAAAAAGACTATATCAGTACTCAGGTATTTTCTGAAGACAGAGCAAAAAGGAATTCAGCTCACCCCAGCAGGGAATGACAGAAATCCAGAAAAACAAAGCAAAACAAAACCAAAACACAAATGCAAAAAGCAGAGCAGAAAACTTAGCTTTTGAGGAGCAGGAATCAGACTGGTATCCTAGAATCCCTCAGAGAGATCACCAGCAAGGCAGAAGGGCATCGGCTGCCTTATATCCAGTCAGCAATTCCCGTCACCCAGTCATCATCATCCAGCTCAGGTGCTTGGTAATCAGCCTCACTACCTTCCTTCACCAGAAGAGGGAGTTCATCAGACCTCAATGGTGAAGGGGAAAATGAACTCACAACAGTACCTCCTCCTTGAGGAGGGGTCACCGAACCCTCATCCACGCCACCAGGGTGATCAGGGTGAGCCCGATGAAAGGCACGCACCAATCTTTTGGCATGAATATCATAGGCAGAGACCCAGGAATTATCCTCCTGACCATAACCCTTCCACTTAACCAAATACTGGAGTCTCCGTCTAGCCAGACGGGAATCCAGTATCTTCTCTACCTCATATTCCATGTTACCTTCAACCAATACAGGGTCCGGAGGTGCCACCTCAGGAACAACTGGTTCAACAAACCTCTTCAACAAGGACTTATGGAACACATTATGGATTTTAAATGTGACAGGAAGAGCCAAACGAAAAGAGACCGGATTAATAATCTCCAAAATCTTGTAAGGTCCAATAAATCTAGGCTTAAACTTAGGAGAAGCCACCTTCATAGCGATATTTTTTGATGATAACCAAACCATATCACCAACCTTAAACTGGGGACCAATGGTCCTATGTTGGTTGGAAAACTGCTGGGCCTTTTCCTGGGAGAGAGATAACTTATCCACCACTTGGTCCCAGATCTGGTGCATTCTCTCCACCACAGTGTCAACACCTGGGCAGGCAGAAGGCTCCACCAGCCCTGAAGAAAATCGAGGATGAAACCCAAAGTTACAAAAAAAAGGTGACATCAACGTGGCAGAACTAGCTCTATTATTTAAAGCAAATTCGGACAACGGCAAAAATGAAACCCAATCATCCTGATCAGCGGAAATAAAACATCTCAAATATGACTCCAAGGTCTGGTTTGTTCTCTCCGTCTGCCCATTGGTCTGAGGGTGAAAAGCAGAGGAGAAGGACAACTGAATTCCCAGCTTGGAACAGAATGTCCTCCAAAATCAAGACACAAACTGAACTCCTCTGTCAGATACATTGTTCTCAGGAATCCCGTGCAAGCGTACCACCTGTTGCAAATACAGGGGCACCAACTCAGAGGAAGATGGCAACTTAGGGAGTGGTACAAGATGAACCATCTTAGAGAACCTATCACAAATCACCCAAATAACAGTCATTCTCTGAGAGACAGGCATATCAGAGATGAAATCCATTGAAATATGTGTCCATGGCCTCCTGGGGACTGGCTAAGGCATCAACAACCCACTAGAGTGAGACCAAGGTTTAGACCAGGAGCAAGTCCCACAGGACTGCACAAAATTCCTGACATCACGAGACAAGGCGGGCCACCAAAAAGACCGACTCACCAGATCTCTAGTACCAAAAATACCTGGATGACCAGCCAATGCAGAGCAATGAACTTCAGACATCACTCTCTTCTTCCACTGGTCAGGAACATACAGCTTTCCACTGGGACAATGCTCAGGTTTGTCCTCCTGGAACTCTTCCAGAGCATGTCTCAAATCGGGCGAGATGGCAGAAAGAACTACCCCTTCGCCTAAGATGGTAGCAGGCTTGGTCACCACAGGAGAATCAGCAAAGAAGCTCCTAGAGAGCGTCAGCCTTGACATTCTTAGTGCCAGGAAGAAAAGAGACCACAAAATCAAAATGTGTAAAAAACAAGGCCCACCTAGCCTGTCTAGGGTTCAAGCGTTTGGCCGACTCCAGGTAAATCAAATTCTTGTGGTCAGTGAGGACCACGACTTGATGTTTAGCTCCCTCCAACCAATGTCTCCACTCCTCAAATGCCCATTTCATGGCTAACAGTTCCCGATGCCCCGCATCATAGTTACGTTCAGATGGAGAGAACTTTCGGGAAAAGAAAGCACAGGGATTCATTTTAGATGTTACAGGATCCTTTTGGGACAAAACAGCTCCTGCACCAATCTCAGAAGCGTCCACCTCTACCTGGAACGGAAGTGAGACATCAGGTTGCCGCCAAACCGGGGCAGAAGTGAATCTTCGCTTCAGCTCCTGAAAGGAAGAAACAGCCTCCGGAGACCAATTCAACACATCAGCACCCTTCTTAGTCAGATCAGTCAATGGCTTGGCAATACTAGAAAATTTTGCTATAAATTTCCGATAAAAATTAGCAAAACCCAAAAATTTCTGGAGGGCCTTCAACGAAGTGGGCTGAACCCAATCATAAATGGCCTGTACCTTGGCCAGGTCCATTTCAATAGTTGACGGAGACAAAATAAATCCCAAAAATGAAATCCTCTGTACCCCAAAAAGGCATTTCGATCCTTTGACATACAGGGAATTCTCCCTCAAGATCCGGAACACAGTCTGAACATGTTCCACATGAGAATCCCAATCCTTGGAGAAGATCAAAATATCATCCAGATAGATAATCAAAAATGTATCCACAAAGTCTCGGAAAATGTCGTTCATGAAGCACTGGAAGACAGAAGGGGCATTAGTGAACCCAAAAGGCATCACCAGGTACTCAAAATGTCCCTCCGGAGTATTAAACGCCGTCTTCCATTCATCCCCATACTTAATGCGGATAAGATTATACGCCCCCCTGAGGTCAAGCTTGGTAAACCAGCAAGCACCTTTAACTCTGGATAATAGATCTGAAATCAGGGGTAACGATAATCAATACAATGCCTTAATGAACCATCATTTTTGGCCACGAAAAAAAAACCAGCACCTAAGGGTGAAGAGGATGGTCTAATATGACCCTTCTCCAACGCCTCCTTAATACAGGATCGCATAGCCTCGTGCTCGGGTACAGATAAATTGAAGAGCCGACCCTTGGGAAATTTACATCCTGGGCTCAGTTCAATTGCACAGTCATAACTCCTATGAGGAGGCAAAGACGCAGACTCATTCTCACTAAATACATCATAAAAGTCCACCAAATAGTCAGGAACATCATGCGACTGAGGAGAGGTGGAAAAAACCGGAGCCTCACTAAGGGAACACCGACAACCCCAACTCATCACAGACACAGATTTCTAATCCAAAACTGGATTATGAATTTGCAACCAGGGAAACCCCAGAACAATGGTATCATGCAAATTATGCAACACCAAAAATCTGCAATTTTCTTGATGGTCTGGGGCGACCCGCATTACCACCTGGGTCCAAAACTGAGGTTTATTTTTCGCCAAAGGAGTAGCATCAATCCCCCTCAAAGGGATAGGCGTCCGCAGAGGTGTCATCGGAAATCCACAACGTTTAGCAAAATCCAAGTCCATTAGGTTCAGGGCTGCTCCCGAATCCACAAAAGCCTTGGCGGAAAATGTGGACAGGGAGCAGATCAGAGTAATTGCCAGAAGAAACTTAGGTTGAACACCACCCACAGAAAACGTGTGTGCAAAACGTTTCTCTCGTTTAGGACAGACAGAAATAATATGCGAGGCATCTCCACAAAAAAAACACAGCTTATTACGCCTTCTGAACTCCTGACGTTGCTCCCTGGACAAAACTCTATCACATTGCATAGGTTCAGACACTTGTTTAACAGGTGGCAACACCTCTCATGCAGTCCTGCGTTCACGTAAACGCCGATCAACCTGAATGGCTAATGCCATAGAATCGTCAAGACCAGAGGGAACAGGAAATCCCACCATAGCATCTTTTACGGCTTCTGACAAACCCTTCCGAAAGAGAGCTGCCAAGGCATTATCATTCCAGGTAGTAAGGACCACCCACTTTCGGAATTTTTGACGGTACAATTCTGCAGAATCTCGACCCTGGCTCAATGCCAACAGGGTCTTTTCAGCCTGATCAATAGCATTAGGTTCGTCATACAACAACCCCAAGGCTTAAAAAAATGCGTTCACATTAGTCAGAATAGGATCATCTGGTTTCAAAGAAAATGCCCAATCCTGGGGATCGCAACGCAGCAAAGAGATGACAATTTTAACCTGCTGCGCGGAGCTCCCTGACGAGTTAGGCTTCAAGGCAAAAAATAATTTACAATTATTTTTGAAATTCAAAAATTTAGACCAATCCCCAAAAACCACATCAGGAGTAGGGATCTTTGGTTCACCAGCATGTGAATGAGCAAGGTAAGTGGAAATTCCCCGCACTTCCGCAGCGAGCTACTCCACACGATCAGACAATTGCTTTATCTCCATTGAGAGAAAAAAAATTCCCCCTACGGCCTCAGAGATATAGAGGAAAAAATATACACACTTTTTTTTTTTTTCAATTCTTTCCTGCTATTGAGTACCCTAGGATCTGCGGTATGGCTGGTGATTCTGTTATGAATGAGTCACCGTAGGAGGCAAAAACAGAAATACTAGCTAAGTCCAGAAAACCAGAGAAGTTGGCAGCTATCGGATTGCAGACCCCTGAACCTATCAACAACAACTAGCAGTAGCCGTGGGGGGTTACTACGGTGCCCTAGACCCCTCGATCACAGCCGGAGAACTAAATAGCCTAAAGACAGAAAGGGAAATCTAAACTGCCCCAGAGCAGAGCCCAAAGCAATAGGCAGCCCCCAACATATAATGACGGTGAAGCAAGATGAAAAAACACTCACACAAATAGAAAGATAGGCTGAGCAAATGATGGGGCCCAATCTAACTAAATAGGACAGGATAGAAAAGCTGCTGTCTGCAATCCGCCAAAACCCTATCAAAACGAGAGCCAACAGGCTGAAAAAAGCCCTGAAGACGCTAGGCTTCAAAAAGACTATATCAGTACTCAGGTATTTTCTGAAGACAGAGCAAAAAGGAATTCAGCTCACCCCAGCAGGGAATGACAGAAATCCAGAAAAACAAAGCAAAACAAAACCAAAACACAAATGCAAAAAGCAGAGCAGAAAACTTAGCTTTTGAGGAGCAGGAATCAGACTGGTATCCTAGAATCCCTCAGAGAGATCACCAGCAAGGCAGAAGGGCATCGGCTGCCTTATATCCAGTCAGCAATTCCCGTCACCCAGTCATCATCATCCAGCTCAGGTGCTTGGTAATCAGCCTCACTACCTTCCTTCACCAGAAGAGGGAGTTCATCAGACCTCAATAGTGAAGGGGAAAATGAACTCACAACAGTACCTCCTCCTTGAGGAGGGGTCACCGAACCCTCATCCACGCCACCAGGGTGATCAGGGTGAGCCCGATGAAAGGCACGCACCAATCTTTTGGCATGAATATCATAGGCAGAGACCCAGGAATTATCCTCCTGACCATAACCCTTCCACTTAACCAAATACTGGAGTCTCCGTCTAGCCAGACGGGAATCCAGTATCTTCTCTACCTCATATTCCATGTTACCTTCAACCAATACAGGGTCCGGAGGTGCCACCCCAGGAACAACTGGTTCAACAAACCTCTTCAACAAGGACTTATGGAACACATTATGGATTTTAAATGTGACAGGAAGAGCCAAACGAAAAGAGACCGGATTAATAATCTCCAAAATCTTGTAAGGTCCAATAAATCTAGGCTTAAACTTAGGAGAAGCCACCTTCATAGCGATATTTTTTGATGATAACCAAACCATATCACCAACCTTAAACTGGGGACCAATGGTCCTATGTTGGTTGGAAAACTGCTGGGCCTTTTCCTGGGAGAGAGATAACTTATCCACCACTTGGTCCCAGATCTGGTGCATTCTCTCCACCACAGTGTCAACACCTGGGCAGGCAGAAGGCTCCACCTGCCCTGAAGAAAATCGAGGATGAAACCCAAAGTTACAAAAAAAAGGTGACATCAACGTGGCAGAACTAGCTCTATTATTTAAAGCAAATTCGGACAACGGCAAAAATGAAACCCAATCATCCTGATCAGCGGAAATAAAACATCTCAAATATGACTCCAAGGTCTGGTTTGTTCTCTCCGTCTGCCCATTGGTCTGAGGGTGAAAAGCAGAGGAGAAGGACAACTGAATTCCCAGCTTGGAACAGAATGTCCTCCAAAATCAAGACACAAACTGAACTCCTCTGTCAGATACATTGTTCTCAGGAATCCCGTGCAAGCGTACCACCTGTTGCAAATACAGGGGCACCAACTCAGAGGAAGATGGCAACTTAGGGAGTGGTACAAGATGAACCATCTTAGAGAACCTATCACAAATCACCCAAATAACAGTCATTCTCTGAGAGACAGGCATATCAGAGATGAAATCCATTGAAATATGTGTCCATGGCCTCCTGGGGACTGGCTAAGGCATCAACAACCCAATAGAGTGAGACCAAGGTTTAGACCAGGAGCAAGTCCCACAGGACTGCACAAAATTCCTGACATCACGAGACAAGGCGGGCCACCAAAAAGACCGACTCACCAGATCTCTAGTACCAAAAATACCTGGATGACCAGCCAATGCAGAGCAATGAACTTCAGACATCACTCTCTTCTTCCACTGGTCAGGAACATACAGCTTTCCACTGGGACAATGCTCAGGTTTGTCCTCCTGGAACTCTTCCAGAGCATGTCTCAAATCGGGCGAGATGGCAGAAAGAACTACCCCTTCGCCTAAGATGGTAGCAGGCTTGGTCACCACAGGAGAATCAGCAAAGAAGCTCCTAGAGAGCGTCAGCCTTGACATTCTTAGTGGCAGGAAGAAAAGAGACCACAAAATCAAAATGTGTAAAAAACAAGGCCCACCTAGCCTGTCTAGGGTTCAAGCGTTTGGCCGACTCCAGGTAAATCAAATTCTTGTGGTCAGTGAGGACCACGACTTGATGTTTAGCTCCCTCCAACCAATGTCTCCACTCCTCAAATGCCCATTTCATGGCTAACAGTTCCCGATGCCCCGCATCATAGTTACGTTCAGATGGAGAGAACTTTCGGGAAAAGAAAGCACAGGGATTCATTTTAGATGTTACAGGATCCTTTTGGGACAAAACAGCTCCTGCACCAATCTCAGAAGCGTCCACCTCTACCTGGAACGGAAGTGAGACATCAGGTTGCCGCCAAACCGGGGCAGAAGTGAATCTTCGCTTCAGCTCCTGAAAGGAAGAAACAGCCTCCGGAGACCAATTCAACACATCGGCACCCTTCTTAGTCAGATCAGTCAATGGCTTGGCAATACTAGAAAATTTTGCTATAAATTTCCGATAAAAATTAGCAAAACCCAAAAATTTCTGGAGGGCCTTCAACGAAGTGGGCTGAACCCAATCATAAATGGCCTGTACCTTGGCCAGGTCCATTTCAATAGTTGACGGAGACAAAATAAATCCCAAAAATGAAATCCTCTGTACCCCAAAAAGGCATTTCGATCCTTTGACATACAGGGAATTCTCCCTCAAGATCCGGAACACAGTCTGAACATGTTCCACATGAGAATCCCAATCCTTGGAGAAGATCAAAATATCATCCAGATAGATAATCAAAAATGTATCCACAAAGTCTCGGAAAATGTCGTTCATGAAGCACTGGAAGACAGAAGGGGCATTAGTGAACCCAAAAGGCATCACCAGGTACTCAAAATGTCCCTCCGGAGTATTAAACGCCGTCTTCCATTCATCCCCTTACTTAATGCGGATAAGATTATACGCCCCCCTGAGGTCAAGCTTGGTAAACCAGCAAGCACCTTTAACTCTGGATAATAGATCTGAAATCAGGGGTAACGATAATCAATACAATGCCTTAATGAACCATCATTTTTGGCCACGAAAAAAAAACCAGCACCTAAGGGTGAAGAGGATGGTCTAATATGACCCTTCTCCAACGCCTCCTTAATACAGGATCGCATAGCCTCGTGCTCGGGTACAGATAAATTGAAGAGCCGACCCTTGGGAAATTTACATCCTGGGCTCAGTTCAATTGCACAGTCATAACTCCTATGAGGAGGCAAAGACGCAGACTCATTCTCACTAAATACATCATAAAAGTCCACCAAATAGTCAGGAACATCATGCGACTGAGGAGAGGTGGAAAAAACCGGAGCCTCACTAAGGGAACACCGACAACCCCAACTCATCACAGACACAGATTTCTAATCCAAAACTGGATTATGAATTTGCAACCAGGGAAACCCCAGAACAATGGTATCATGCAAATTATGCAACACCAAAAATCTGCAATTTTCTTGATGGTCTGGGGCGACCCGCATTACCACCTGGGTCCAAAACTGAGGTTTATTTTTCGCCAAAGGAGTAGCATCAATCCCCCTCAAAGGGATAGGCGTCCGCAGAGGTGTCATCGGAAATCCACAACGTTTAGCAAAATCCAAGTCCATTAGGTTCAGGGCTGCTCCCGAATCCACAAAAGCCTTGGCGGAAAATGTGGACAGGGAGCAGATCAGAGTAATTGCCAGAAGAAACTTAGGTTGAACACCACCCACAGAAAACGTGTGTGCAAAACGTTTCTCTCGTTTAGGACAGACAGAAATAATATGCGAGGCATCTCCACAAAAAAAACACAGCTTATTACGCCTTCTGAACTCCTGACGTTGCTCCCTGGACAAAACTCTATCACATTGCATAGGTTCAGACACTTGTTTAACAGGTGGCAACACCTCTCATGCAGTCCTGCGTTCACGTAAACGCCGATCAACCTGAATGGCTAATGCCATAGAATCGTCAAGACCAGAGGGAACAGGAAATCCCACCATAGCATCTTTTACGGCTTCTGACAAACCCTTCCGAAAGAGAGCTGCCAAGGCATTATCATTCCAGGTAGTAAGGACCACCCACTTTCGGAATTTTTGACGGTACAATTCTGCAGAATCTCGACCCTGGCTCAATGCCAACAGGGTCTTTTCAGCCTGATCAATAGCATTAGGTTCGTCATACAACAACCCCAAGGCTTAAAAAAATGCGTTCACATTAGTCAGAATAGGATCATCTGGTTTCAAAGAAAATGCCCAATCCTGGGGATAGCAACGCAGCAAAGAGATGACAATTTTAACCTGCTGCGCGGAGCTCCCTGACGAGTTAGGCTTCAAGGCAAAAAATAATTTACAATTATTTTTGAAATTCAAAAATTTAGACCGATCCCCAAAAACCACATCAGGAGTAGGGATCTTTGGTTCACCAGCATGTGAATGAGCAAGGTAAGTGGAAATTCCCCGCACTTCTGCAGCGAGCTACTCCACACGATCAGACAATTGCTTTATCTCCATTGAGAGAAAAAAAATTCCCCCTACGGCCTCAGAGATATAGAGGAAAAAATATACACACTTTTTTTTTTTTTCAATTCTTTCCTGCTATTGAGTACCCTAGGATCTGCGGTATGGCTGGTGATTCTGTTATGAATGAGTCACCGTAGGAGGCAAAAACAGAAATACTAGCTAAGTCCAGAAAACCAGAGAAGTTGGCAGCTATCGGATTGCAGACCCCTGAACCTATCAACAACAACTAGCAGTAGCCGTGGGGGGTTACTACGGTGCCCTAGACCCCTCGATCACAGCCGGAGAACTAAATAGCCTAAAGACAGAAAGGGAAATCTAAACTGCCCAGAGCAGACCCCAAAGCAATAGGCAGCCCCCAACATATAATGACGGTGAAGCAAGATGAAAAAACACTCACACAAATAGAAAGATAGGCTGAGCAAATGATGGGGCCCAATCTAACTAAATAGGACAGGATAGAAAAGCTGCTGTCTGCAATCCGCCAAAACCCTATCAAAACGAGAGCCAACAGGCTGATAGGGAAAAAAGCCCTGAAGACGCTAGGCTTCAAAAAGACTATATCAGTACTCAGGTATTTTCTGAAGACAGAGCAAAAAGGAATTCAGCTCACCCCAGCAGGGAATGGCAGAAATCCAGAAAAACAAGGCAAAACAAAACCAAAACACAAATGCAAAAAGCAGAGCAGAAAACTTAGCTTTTGAGGAGCAGGAATCAGAATGGTATCCTAGAATCCCTCAGAGAGATCACCAGCAAGGCAGAAGGGCGTCGGCTGCCTTATATCCAGTCAGCAATTCCCATCACCCAGTCATCATCATCCAGCTCAGGTGCTTGGTAATCAGCCTCACTACCTTCCTTCACCAGAAGAGGGAGTTCATCAGACCTCAATGGTGAAGGGGAAAATGAACTCACAACAACCTACTATGCATTTACTGTGGAGCCTCTGGACATTGGAAAAGGAATTGCCCCTCCTACCCTTCTTCAGAGAAACCATCAGAGAAGCGACTGAGTCTGGGCAACAATCGAGGAGGTTGTCCAGACTCCCAGGTACATTTTTTCTCATGTACAAAGATGATGCTCCAGGTTGAATTGGAACTTGCTGGCGGTCCTGTTATGACTACCGCCTTTGTTGACTGTGGTTCCTCCATTAATCTGATTGATGCCCAAGTTGTGACTCTTAATAAGATAGGGACAGTCAGGTTAAAATACCCTGTTAATTCATCCCCTCTTACCCGGGATGGAATTTGCTTTTTGTCTGAAGTTTTTTCTATGAAAATGGGTTCCACTCATGTGGAGAAGTTAAGTTGTTTTATTATGAATAATCTGCCTGCAGGACTGGTATTGGGGATGCCCTGGTTGCAATTCCACAATCCTCTCATTGATTGGGTGAAGGGGGAGATCATCCAATGGGGATGTAATGATAATGGTCTGTGTTGTAGCCCCGTTCCTTTTGTCAATCCGATAAGATCTGTATCTGTGTCGTTTATCGGTCTGGAGGGTATTCCGGAGTACCTGAGAGACTTTGAAGATGTATTTTCCGAAAGCTAGGCTGATGCGCTCCCACCACATAGACCATTTGATTGTGCTATCGATTTAGTACCTGAAGCCAAATTACCCAAGGCTCGTTTGTTTAATTTGTCCGGGCCTGAGAGCCAAGCTATGAAAGAGTACATCAAAGAGAGCCTTTGCAAGGGGCATATTCTGCCCTTGGTCTCACCTGTGGCAGCGGGGTTTTTCTTTGTAAAGAAAAAAGATGGTGGGTTGCGACCGTGCCTCGACTTTCGGGAACTGAACAAAATTACTGTTAAGAACAATGGGTACCTCTCCCATTGATTCCTGATCTATGCAACCAACTCACGGGGGCCAAATGGTTTTCTAAGCTCGATCTACGAGGGGCTTATAACCTTATAAGGATCCGGGAGGGGGGCGAATGGAAAACAGCTTTCCTGACAACTGAGGGGCTGTTTGACAACCTTCGGCCTCACTAACGCTTCTGCTGTTTTTCAGAACTTCATTAATGTTGTTTTTTCTGACTTGATTGGGCGTTATTTAGTCATCTACTTGGATGACATCTTGATATACTCCGAGGACAGTCAGTCACACTTACACCATTTACGTACGGTTCTTAGGAGACTCCGGGAGAACCATTTGTATGCTAAGCTGGAGAAGTGTTCATTTTTTATGCAAGAACTGTCTTTTCTGGGTGTAATTGTATCCGGGGAGGGATTCCGCATGGATCCAGGGAAGGTTCAGGCCATTACCGATTGGGTGCAGCCTCATGACCTGAAGGGGTTGCAGCGATTTCTGGGCTTCGCTAATTATTATAGGAAGTTCATTAAAGGGTTCTCGCAGGTGGTGAAACCCTTGACGGACCTCACTCTTAAAGGGGCAGATGTAAAAAATTGGTCCGTAGCCGCAAAAAATTCCTTCCTTACACTAAAGAAGTGTTTTACCACAGCCCCTGTGTTGGTACAACCCGATTCGTCAAGACCTTTTATCATCGAGGTCGACGTTTCAGAGGTGGGGGTGGGGGCAGAACTGTCACAGGGCCCCTCTACCCTGACTAACCTCAAACCCTGTGCCTTTTTCTCTAACAAGTTCTCTTCGGCCGAGAGAAACTATGATGTCGGTAACAGGGAATTGTTAGCGGTTAAATTGGCCTTCGAAGAATGGAGGCATTTTTTGGAGGGGGCCGCTCATCCCATTACGGTCATCACTGATCATAAAAACCTGGCCTATATCGAGTCTGCTAAGAGACTGACCCCCAGACAGGCTCGGTGGGCTCTTTTTTTTTTCTCAATTTCATTTTACCATCACGTTCCGACCAGGGTCTAAAAATGTAAAGGCAGATGCCTTATCCCGAAGTTTTGATTCTGTGTCCCCTCCAGAACCTCCTTCCTCCATTCTTCAAACGGAAGTGGTTGTAGCTGAAATCTCCTCTGAGTTACAGAGAGAAATTCTGGAAGCACAAGCACAAGCTCCCAGAAATAAACCCCCAGGTAAATTGTTTGTACCCAAACAATTCCGACTCACACTCCTTCAAGAATTTCATGATTCTGTGTTAAGAGCACACCCTGGTAATGCAGCTACCCGGTGGGCAGTAGCTAGGGGTTTTTGGTGGCCCTCTATGGGTACTGATATAAAAAGGTTTGCAAATTCTTGTGGGGTGTGCGTGCGCTCTAAAAGCTCTCAGGTCCGGCTGGCTGGGGAATTGGTGCCTTTGCCAATTCCGGATAAACCATGGACACACCTGTCCATGGACTTTATCACTAATCTTCCATCTTCCAAGGGCAACTCAGTGGTATGGGTAGTGGTTGATAGATTTTCTAAGCAAGCTCACTTTGTGCCATTACTAGTGTTGAGCATTCCGATACCGCAAATATCGGGTATAGGCCGATATTCGCGGTATCAGAATTCCGATACTGAGTTCCGATACTTTTAGCATATCGAATACCGGAATTGGAAGTTCCCATAATGCTATGAGCCAGTTTGATTTGATTCAGCCATTGAGGAATCCTCAGAAGTGTGGGCACATCCTGTTAGGCATGTAGGCATGTTAACTAATGGCATGGCTGTGATTGGCTGCTG
Source organism: Dendrobates tinctorius (assembly GCF_039654945.1). NCBI lineage: Eukaryota > Metazoa > Chordata > Amphibia > Anura > Dendrobatidae > Dendrobates > Dendrobates tinctorius. The sequence continues at coordinate 19,185,947 of NW_027361708.1, read as the reverse complement.
AAATGATGTCATGATGCACTATAAAAGCCGCCGCTGCCATTTCGGGTTCACTCTGCTATGAATTCAGTTAGGGACAGGCTGCTGTTCAAGACTCTGAGGGACAGTTAGAGATACCGATTTTCAAAATAATATTGTGCTTTACCCAGGCTACATTATCAATCACTGTAGCTTTCTACAGCAGCGCTGTTCACAGCTGTCTGCAAGGTCTGTGTGAGTGCAGCTCACGCTGTGTAGTGTGTCCTGCAGCCACCTCTGGTTGTAGGCCGCTCAGTGTGCGTCACTGCCTCATACATATTTTTCTTTTATTGCTGCTCATTTTTCATTAATTCTCCTATTAGTGTGCATCCATCTGTATCCATATACATTGGTTGCAAACACTATAGGAGTAGACAGCGGAGCTTTTCTGCAGCTTTTCAGTGCTTGTGCCCAATTCTCTGCACTGTTCACGGCTGTCTGAGAGGTCTCTGTGTATGAGTGCAGCTCACGTTGTAGTGTGTTCTGCAGCCACCTCTGGTTGTAGTCCGCTCAGCGTGCGTCACTGCCTCATACAGTCATGGCCAAAAGTATTGACACCCCTGCAATTCTGTCAGATAATATTCAGTTTCTTCCTGAAAATGATTGCAAACACAAATTCTTTGGTATTATTATCTTCATTTAATTTGTCTTAAATGAAAAAACACAAAAGAGAATGAAGCAAAACATTGATCATTTCACACAAAACTCCAAAAATGGGCCGGACAAAGTATTGGCACCCTCAGCCTAATACTTGATTGCACAACCTTTAGCCAAAATAACTGCGACCAACCGCTTCCGGTAACCATCAATGAGTTTCTTACAATGCTCTGCTGGAATTTTAGACCATTCTTCTTTGGCAAACTACTCCAGGTCCCTGATATTTGAAGGGTGCCTTCTCCAAACTGCCATTTTTAGATCTCTCCACAGGTGTTCTATGGGATTCAGGTCTGGACTCATTGCTGGCCACCTTAGAAGTCTCCAGTGCTTTCTCTCAAACCATTTTCTAGTGCTTTTTGAAGTGTGTTTTGGGTTATTGTCCTGCTGGAAGACCCATGACCTCTGAGGTAGACCCAGCTTTCTCACACTGGGCTCTAAATTATGCTGCAAAATTTGTTGGTAGTCTTCTGACTTCATAATGCCATGCACACGGTCAAGCAGTCCAGTGCCAGAGGCAGCAAAGCAACCCCAAAACATCAGGGAACCTCCGCCATGTTTGACTGTAGGGACCGTGTACTTTTCTTTGAATGCCTCTTTTTTCTCCTGTAAACTCTATGTTGATGCTTTTGCCCTAAAAGCTCTACTTTTGTCTCATCTGACCAGAGAACATTCTTCCAAAATGTTTTAGGCTTTTTCAGGTAAGATTTGGCAAACTCCAGCCTGGCTTTTTTATGTCTCGGGGTAAGAAGTGGAGTCTTCCTTGGTCTCCTACCATACAGTCCCTTTTCATTCAGATGCCGACGGATAGTACGGGTTGACACCGTTGTACCCTCGGACTGCAGGGCAGCTTAAACTTGTTTGGATGTTAGTGGACGTTCTTTATCCAACATCCGCACAATCTTGCGTTGAAATCTCTTGTCAATTTTTCTTTTCCGGCCACATCTAGGGAGGTTAGCCACAGTGCCATGGGCTTTAAACTTCTTGATGACACTGCGCACGGTAGACACAGGAACATTCAGGTCTTTGGAGATGGACTTGTAGCCTTGAGATTGCTCATGCTTCCTCACAATTTGGTTTCTCAAGTCCTCAGACAGTTCTTTGGTCTTCTTTCTTTTCTCCATGCTCAATGTGGTACACACAAGGACACAGGACAGAGGTTGAGTCAACTTTAATCCATGTTAACTGGCTGCAAGTGTGATTTAGTTATAGGTGCTGTTAATTACACAAATTAGAGAAGCATCACATGATTTTTTGAACAGTGCCAATACTTTTGTCCACCCTCTTTGTTATGTTTGGTGTGGAATTATATCCAATTTGGCTTTAGGACAATTCTTTTTGTGTTTTTTCATTTAAGACAAATTAAATGAAGATAATAATACCAAAGAATTTGTGTTTGCAATCATTTTCAGGAAGAAACTGAGTATTATCTGACAGAATTGCAGGGGTGTCAATACTTTTGGCCATGACTGTACATAGTCCTTTTTTTGTTTTATTGCAGCTCATTTTTCCAGATTTTTTTCTCCTATTAGTGTGCTTCCATCCGAATCCATCTACATTGGTTGGTTGCAAACACTATAAAGGAGTAGATAGAGGAGCCTATTTGCTGGCTTGTTCCCTGCAGCCGCAGCCAGATTAGTATTAGCCTATTTTTTGGAGCCTCATCTATTGCATTGTAGGTTACCTTCCTGCATTGTAATAGCTCCAAAAAGTTTGTGATACTATCGCTTTCACATCTTTGGTCACATCCTTTTTGTTTTTTTGAAAAAAAACACATAAATAAAGTTCACCAAACACTCCACTTGACAGTTGTGTAGGCCACATTAGCTCATATTAAAGTGTAGTCCACTCACTTTATAAAATTAACGTTTCTTATACCTATTAGCAGCTGTCCAGGAATAAGCACACTAAGCCCCCCCTTTATACTTTTCTGCCTATCTTTATCAGTCTACCAAGATGAAGAAGGCAGGGAGTAAGGCACGTGGTTGTGGGCGTGGAGTTTCAGCAGGGAGAGGATGTGGGGATTCTGTGCCTGCTGCGGGCACCAGTGACTCAGCATCCCCCAGTTTTACCAGGCAACAGTCCTTTATGCGCAGCTTTGTAGGACCTCGCCGTACTCCACTGCTGCGGGACCAACAAATTGAAGCTGTTGTCGAATGGATGGCAGCTAACGCATCGACTTCAACGACTTCCTCATCCTCTCAGGGCCAGAGCACTGAAGAGCAACCATCTGTCTCTTCACCACCTGCCAAATTGCCCAGGCAGTCAGAGAGCCCTGTACAGGAGCCATCTCATTCTCTACTTCTGTTCTCTGAATCTGTTGGCTTGGAAAGAGGGGGCCAGCCAAGTAGCATTCAAGAATGTGAAGAAGAGGGAGTATGCAGTGATGCGCAACTGCTTTGTCCCTCTGAATCTGAAGAGGCGGGTGGGCCAGTGCCTATGGTCAGCACATCTCAGTACGCATCAGATGATGAGACTCAGGTGCTACTTTCTGGTGCGCACGGTGCTGGCGAGACTATCCAGGAGAAGCAGGTGTTTGAAGAGGGGAGTGTATATGAAGAGGTCCTTGACCCATCATGGTGTGAGGAACAGGAAGGTGGTGGGAGCAGCTCTGAGGAAGAGATTCCCCGAACGGCCAAAACAGGAGGGAGAGGGAGGGGGCAGACTTGGTTGCCTGTAGCCTCCACTTCGGCACCCGTTAGGAGCATTCCTCTTCCAAAACCCAAAGCGGGCGCTCCCAGGACTTGTAGTGCGTGGTCCTTTTTTGACACAGTTGCAGATGACATTTGCTTTGTCAAGTGCAAGCTGTGTAATCAGAAAGTCAAAAGAGGGAAAAGTGTCAGCAACCTCAATACCACAAATATGTGGAAACATGTGCGGACCAAGCATGTGGTGGAGTTACAAAGACACACTGAAGACGTAGGCCAACGTACAGCACCACCTACCACCTCTTCAGCTTGTGTTGTAGCCTCTTCCTCCAGCTCACACACAGCTGGTTCGGCTTCCTCACAGGATCGCCATGGAAGAACCTCTGGCACTGTTGTCCAGAGACCCAGTGACATTCCACCCACAGCACCATGTTCCCTGTCATCCTCACACTCCCAGGCCACTCTACAGCCATCGGTAGCACAGGCATGGGAGAAAAGGCGGCCATACTCGGCAAACCATCCACGAGCACTGGCTCTGAATGCTGGCATTGCCAAACTACTGGCCCTTGAAATGCTCTCATTCAGGCTGGTGGAGACTGACACCTTCCGTAACTTCATGGCATTGGCAGTCCCACAATACAACGTGCCCAGCCGCTTTTATTTCAGCACGCAAGCCATCCCTGCCCTGCAAAAGCATGTGGAGGGAAAAATTAAACATGCGCTACTAAACGTCGTCAGTTGCAAGGTCCACCTGACCACAGATGCGTGGACCAGTAACCATGGACAGGGACGATACCTTTCCCTCACTGCCCATTGGGTCAATGTTGTGGAGCTGGGTACAGATCTTGAGAGTGGCGCTGTACGTGTTCTGCCAACTCCAAGGATTGCAGGAATCCAGTCTGTACACATTGACTCCTCCTCATACTCCAGTTCCTCAGAATCAGCGCTGCAGGCGCCTGTTACGACCAATATGAGCACAGCCGTGGCCAAACGTCAGCAGGCCGTACTGAAATTAATTTATTGGGGAATCGAAGCCACACAGCGCAGGAGCTCTGGAATGCCATCAAGCAGGAGAGCGACGTGTGGTTTGTGCCAGCGAATCTCCAGCCAGGCTTGGTAGTGTGTGACAATGGCTGAAATCTGGTGGCAGGTCTGGGCCTAGGCAACCTCACTCACATCCCATGTCTGGCACATGTGCTCAACTTGGTCGTGCAGAGCTTTCTGAGGGACTATCCGGATCTTGATGCACTGCTGCACAAGGTCCGCATAGAGTGCGCTCACTTGTGGCGTTCCAGCATGGCAAGATCGCACATTGCAGCTCTGCAGCGCCGATTCCGCCTTCCGGAACATCGCATCATATGTGACCTACCCACCAGGTGAAATTCAATGTTATATATGTTGGAGCGGTTGTGTGAGCAGCAGTAATGGAGTACCAGCTGCATCAGGCGCAAACAAGTCGCACTGTGCGCCGGTCACACTTCAGCACCACTGAGTAGACCTCTATGAAGGACATCTGCCTCGTTTTGCGTGCCTTTGATGATTCCACGTGGATGGCAAGTGCAGATGATGCACTAGTCAGCATGACTGTCCCCCTTATCTGCCTGCTTCAAAAAACACTGCAAGCACTAAGGGAGGAGGTTTTGGAAGAGGTGGAGGATGAGGAATCACAAATGCCATCTGCGCAACGTGGTTCCTCACAAAGGCCTAGGCAGGGGACACTTTGTGAGGAGGATGAGGAGGAGTCAATGGAGGAGGAAGACATCTCTCCAGAGGAGGGAGGTACACAATGCTGTAGTAGTCAGTATGTACAGTGAGGGTGGGGTGATGCAGAGCAGGCAGAGATGACGCCTCAAGCAGGGGACAGCGTTTCTTTGGCAGTTGGGTGTCTGCAGTACATGGTTGATTTCATGCTGCAGTGCCTGGGAAATGACCGCCGCATCGCCCACATTTTCAACACGGCTGATTATTGGGTGTACACCCTCCTAGATCCTCGCTACCGGGACAACTTACAAAGCCTCATAACACCGCTGAACCAGGAGCGTAAAATGAGGGAGTACCAAGACACACTGGTGCATTCCATCATGTTCTCCATTCCACCCGAGAGCAGTGCTGCTAGTGCTTTACAAAGCAGCTCTGTGTGTCGAGGCAGTGGAGGAAGCTCTGCACAAAGAGGGAGCAGAGGCAGCGCCTCAGCACAAGGCAAGACCAGTATGGCCCAAATGTGGCAAAGTTTTGTGTGCCCGCCACAAATGTCTACACCATCACAGACGGCTCCAGTCAGCAGGAGGCAAAGTTTCCGTCAGATGGTGACAGACTACATGTCTTGCCCTGTCAGAGTACTCCCAGATGGCTGTTCCCCCTTCAAGTTTTGGGTCTCTAAGTTGGATACATGGCCAGAGCTTAGCCAGTATGCATTGGAGGTGCTGGCTTTCCCTGCTGCTAGTGTATTATCGGAATGCGTCTTTAGTGCCGCAGGTGGTGTACTAACAGACCGTCGCACTCAACTATCCTCCGATAACGTTGACCGGCTTACTTTTCTAAAAATGAACAAGGCCTGGATCTCGCCGGAATTTGCCTGTCCTCTTCCAGAATAAATAATTGGTTGGCAACAGTATCCAGGTCTCCTGTTGTGTTCATGTTTCTACCACCTGAAATGTAATCCCTGGGCTCCAACACTGCCAGTTGTTGCTCAGAAGTTCCGTCTGCGCAGTGAAAAACACTAGCTCCTTTGTTAGTGGGGTTCAGTAACGTCAGCTGCCCCCTGCTGTGTGTCCGGCAATATCTCCTGCTCCCTCCACATTCAAACTACATCACATTTTACACTTGCTCCAAGTTCTACACAAAAAAAAACACTTGCTCCTGTGTTAGTGGGGTTCAGTAACGTCAGCTGCTCCCCTGCTGTGTGTCCGGCAATATCTCCTGCTCCCTCCACATTCAAACTACATCACATTTTACACTTGCTCCAAGTAAGCCTCAGCCTACACCATGATTGATTCTGGGCTCCAACATCGCCAGTTGTTGCTCAGAAGTGCCGTCTGCACAGAAGAAAACACTAGCTCCTGTGTTAGTGGGATTCAGTAACGTCAGCTGCTCCCCTGCTGTGTGTCCGGCAATATCTCCTGCTCCCTCCACATTCAATCTACATCACATTTTACACTTGCTCCAAGTAGGCCTCCACCTACACCATGATTGATCCTGGGCTCCAACATTGCCAGTTGCTGCTCAGAAGTGCCATCTGCACAGAGAAAAACACATGCTCCAGTGTTAGTGGGGTTCAGTAACACCAGTTTCTCCCCTGCTGTGTGTCCGGCAAAGTCTCCTGCTGCCTCCACATTCAAACTACATCAGATATAAAGCTTGCTCCAATTAGGCCTCAGCCTAAACCCTGATTGACCCTGGGCTCCAACATCACCAGTTGCTGCTCAGAAGTGCCGTCTGCACAGAGAAAAACACATGCTCCAGTGTTAGTGGTGTTCAGTAACGCCAGCTGCTCCCCTGCTGTGTGTCCGGCAATGTCTACTGCTGCCTCCACATTCAAACTTGCTCCAATTAGGCCTCTGGCTCCACTCTGTCTCTAGTATTTACCCTGGCCTCCAACACTGTCAGTTGCTGCTCAGAAGTGCCGTCTGCACAATCAACACTTGTTCCTGTGTTACTGGGGTTCAGTAACATCAGCTGATCCCCTGATGTGTGTCCGGCAATGTCTTCTGCTCTGTCCACATTCCCACTACTAGTTGTGGGAATGTGGACAGAGCAGGAGACTTTGCTGGACACACATCAGGGGATCAGCTGACGTTACTGAACCCCAGTAACACAGGAACAAGTGTTGATTGTGCAGACGGCACTTCTGAGCAGCAACAGGCGGTGTTCGAGGCTAGGGTAAATACTAGAAACAGAGTGGAGCCAGAGGACTAATTGGAGCACGTTTGAAATCAGTAGGTCTACAACAGATATTAAACTTGTTGAAATTAGGCCTCAGCCTACACCCTGATTGACCCTGGGCTCCAACATCGCCAGTTGCTGCTCAGAAGTGCCGTCTGCACAGTCAGCATATGCTCCAGTGTTATTGGGGTTCAGAAATGTCATCTGATCCCCAGCTGTGTGTCTGGCAATTTCTCCTGCTCTGTCCACACTCACACAACTACAGATTTTAAATTTGCTCCAATTAGGCTTCTGTCTCCACTCTGTAGTATTTTCCCTGGGTTCCAGCACCGCCAGCTGTTTCCCGGCATAGTCTTTGGAACAGGTACTCCCTCCTGTCCAGCCTGGTTCCAGCACGCCTGCTGATTCCGGGTAGTGTCAACGTCACTTTGCCACCAATACGTTATCCTGTCGTGTTGCGGTTGGGTAAGCTGAGTCTATGGTGCCTGCAGTTTATGGGCTTCCTATGTGGGCTACGGGATCTGGCAATAAAGGCTGGTTCCGTAGTGCCAATAGGACAAGCACCCCCTGTAGGACTGTGGTTTTCGGTAACTGCGGCCGGCTCGCGGCCTTGCAACTTTGTTTTTCATGGGTACCTTCTGCTACCCATCCGGGTTCCAGCACCATCAGCTGGTTCTCGGCAGTGCCTTTGGCTTAGGTGCCTCCTTCTCGGTATCCGAGTTCCAGCAATGTTTGCTGGTCCTTGGTAGTGCTTTCTAGCACAGGTACCTCCTGCTTAGTAACTGTGTTCCAGCACCGTCAGCTGGTCCTCGGTAGTGCCATTGGCTTTTGTTCCTTCTGCTGCCCCTCCGGGTTCCAGCACTGTAAGCTGGTTCTCGGCATTGCCTTTGGCTTAGGTGCCTCCTTCTCGGTATCCGATTTCCAGCAACGTCTGCTGGTCCTTGGTAGTGCTTTCTAGCACAGGTACCTCCTGCTTAGTAACTGGGTTCCAGTACCGTCAGCTGGTCCTCAGTAGTGCCATTGGCTTTTGTTCCTTTTGCTATCCATCCGGGTTCCAGCACCGTCAGCTGGTTCTCGGCAGTGTCTTTGGCACGGGTACTCCCTCCTGCCCAGCCTAGTTCCAGCACGCCTGCTGTTTCCGGGTAGTGTCAACGTCATTTTGCCACCAATACGTTGTCCTGTCGTGTTGCGGTTGGGTTAGCCGAGTCTATGGTGCCTGCAGTTTATGGGCTTCCTATGTGGGCTGCGGGATCTGGCAATAAAGGCTGGTTCCGTAGTGCCAATAGGACAAGCACCCCCTGTAGGACTGTGGGTTTCGGTAACTCCGGCCAGCTCGCGGCCTTGAAGCTTTGTTTTTCATGGGTACCTTCTGCTACACATCCGGGTTCCAGCACCGTCAGCTGGTTCTCGGCATTGCCTTTGGCTTAGGTGCCTCCTTCTCGGTATCCGAGTTCCAGCAATGTCTGCTGGTTCTTGGTAGTGCTTTCTAGCACAGGTACCCCCTGCTTAGTAACTGTGTTCCAGCACCGTCAGCTGGTCCTCGGTCGTGCCAGTGGCTTTTGTTCCTTCTGCTGCCCCTCCGGGTTCCAGCACCGTCAGCTGGTTCTCAGCAGTGCCTTTGGCTTAGGTGCCTCCTTCTCGGTATCCGAGTTCCAGCAACGTCTGCTGGTCCTTGGTAGTGCTTTCTAGCACAGGTACCTCCTGCTTAGTAACCGTGTTCCAGCACCGTCAGCTGGTCCTCGGTAGTGCCATTGACTTTTGTTCCTTCTGCTGCCCCTCCGGGTTCCAGCACTGTCAGCTGGTTCTCGGCATTGCCTTTGGCTTAGGTGCCTCCTTCTCGGTATTCGAGTTCCAGCAAAGTCAGCTGATCCTTGGTAGTGCTTTCTAGCACAGGTACCTCCTGCTTAGTAACCGGGTTCCAGCACCGTCAGCTGGTCCTCGGTAGTGCCATTGGCTCTTGTTCCTTCTGCTGCCCCTCCGGGTTCCAGCACTGTCAGCTGGTCCTCGGTAGTGCCATTGGCTCTTGTTCCTTCTGCTACCCATCCGGGTTCCTGTACCATCAGCTGGTTCTCGGCAGTTCCTCAGCCATCTTGTACCTTCTGCTACATTTCCAAGTTCAAGCTTTTTTAAATGATTTTTGGTAATCACTCTGGATCTCCCTGACGACGACCCTAAAGATGACAACCCTGAAGACCACCCCGAAGAAGACGACGACCCCGAAAACGACGACCCTGGAGACGATGACCCTGAAGACCACCCCGAAGAAGACCAGGAATATAACCCTGAATAAGATGACCAAGAGGACAAAGAACAAGAAGACAACCACCAAGATGCAGAACAACAAGAGATAGAAGACCAAGAAGCAGAAAAACAAGAAGCTGCAGAACTAAAAGCAGAAGTACATTAAGCATAAGACTAAAAATCAGAGCAAAAGATATTATCTAAATTATAAGCAGAAGACTAAGCAGTGTATGGGGGTGAGTCCGTTCCTCCTCGTGGTGCCTCTGGAAAATGCCTGCTGCTGCAGGCCAAACTGAACGCGGACAAATCCTGTTGTAAATCTTTTGTGACAGGCAGAACGGAAGGTGTAATCTTCAAACTTTTATAGATAACAACTACAGGAATGCCTGTCACATATAAGAATGTGATGAAGAAGAAGAATAGGAAGAAGATGAAGAAGTAGAATATGAAAAAGAATAATAGTTGAATAAGAAGAATATGATGAATGTAAAAAAAAGAATAATAGGAAGAAGGTGAAGAAGAAGTTGAATAAGGTGAAGAAGAAGTTGATGAAAAAGATGCTGCTGCTGCTGAGGATCATGAAGGAGAAAGTGTGGGAGAAGTAAAAAAGAAGGTGAAGAGCATGAAAGTAGTGAAACATACATATCTGACAAAATATAAAAAAGGTTAACATAGTCAATATCTTTGTAACTCCCAACGTCTTTAAAAAAAAAATTATTCCTGTTATTCCATTTGATTGGGCTAAACTTCTAAGCCTTTAATGTCTCCTCCACCTCCCCCAATACATTCTACATTATTCTTAGTTGTTTTTCTTCATGTAGAATTAACCTACAAGGAAAGAAAGGGTTTTTTTTAATTCCGATATTTCTGTCCCATTGATTTGAATTGGTTTCCGGTATCGGAATCGGCGATACCCGATACTTCTTGGGTATCGGTCCGATCCAATCCGATCCGATATTTCACAATATCGGATGGTATCGCTCAACACTAGCCATTACCTGCGTTACCATCTGCTGAAACCTTGGCCAGCTTGTTTATACAGCACATTGTTCGATTGCATGGAGTGCCCGTGAACGTGGTGTCGGACAGGGGTGTGCAATTTGTGGCCTGGTTTTTTAGAGCGTTTAGTATGAAGTTGGGGGTCATGTTGTCATTCTCCTCTGCCTATCACCCGGAATCCAGTGGACAGACTGAATGCACCAACCAGTCGTTGGAGCAGATTCTGAGATGCCTGGCTTCCTCCAGACAGGAATACTGGTGTGAGGTATTGACCATGGCAGAATTTGCATTCAACTGTCGTATTAATCAGTCTACCGGAAAGTCTCCCTTTCAGGTCAATTATGGGTTCGTTTCGCAGTTTGGGGAATTTTCCCGTATGGATTCGGATTGCCCTGGTGCCGAGGGGATGGTACAACAGTTAAAAACCCTCTGGAGGGAGGTGCAGGGGAACATCTCCAAATCCCAGAAGAAGTATAAACATTTTGCGGACCGGAGGAGGGGGTTGGGTCCTGCGTTAACAGTGGGGGAAAAAGTCTGGTTGTCCACCCGTAACATCAAACTTAAAATACCCTCTACAAAGTTGGGCCCAAAATTTATTGGCCCATACAAGATTGTAGAGGTGATCAACCCGGTGGCATACAGATTACAGTTGCCCACCTCCTTCAAAATATCTAACGTTTTCCACAGGTCCCTATTAAAACCTGTGGGGACAGTTAGAGAAGATCCCTCATCTGGGGCTCCACCAGTGTTGGTAGAGGGTCAACTGGAGTACGAGGTAGGGTGCATCATTGACTCACGGTGGGTGCGCCGGAGACTTCAGTACCTTATTCATTGGAAGGGATATTCCGTGGAGGATCGGTCATGGGTTCTGGCCAGTTCGGTGCACGCTGATCGACTGGTGCGGGCTTATCATGCCAGATACCCTGAGAAACCTGGGGGTCCAGTGGCCCCCAATTAAGAGGGGGGTACTGTCATGGTTAGGACATGGTTAATGTCCTGTTCTCACAGGGTTAACTTTTGCCAGCCTCTCTTTGGATCTGGGAGGGGTATTTATACTCACTCCAGACTAGCATTCTCTGTCAGCTATACTGTTATTCTTGCTGTGTGTCTGACCGACCCCCCCTGGTGAGCGTGTATTCTGCATTGCTTGTTTGATTCCAGTGTATGACCCGGCCTGTTCCCTCACTCTGTACTCTCGTTTTGGTACTATTGTCTTCTCCGGTTCTGACCTCCTGGCTTGGCTATTGTTACTCTGTTGCAGTTTGTCCCTATTGTACCGTCCATTGCCCGTTCTGGTTTTCTGATCTATTGCTACGTCCTATTTGCTCTGTCTAACCCTTTGGTACTGTCCTGCTATTTCGTGCTTTGACCCGGCTTGATCTGGTTTCTGTCTCTGTCTATGCCCCTTGGTAACATTGTCCTGTAGTTACCTTTCTAGGAGTTTCCCTGCAGCTCCTAGCTCTGTGGAGCTTAGGCCATGCCCCCAGCAGTCACGTGCTTCAGGTCCTGGAGCATGCATCATCACCGCTGCTGTCCGCTCCACAGGTATCTTTGAGCACTGTTTTTGTACTCAGGACACGCGCACTGGCTCAGTTAGCAAGTGCAGTGCGGTGTTCCTGACATAATATATTGCCATATGTTATGTACATTAGGTGACATGGCCACTATACCCAAATTGGATGGCACACTACCCACACATCATCATTCGTGTATCCGTTATATGCTAATTTTGTAAGTACTTACGGTCTTGACCAGGGTTTACTATTACATCTTCAAGATTTTTCAGTGCATGACTCTCTTTGTGTCATAATCTTAGGCACTCATAAACGGACTCAACAAGAGCAGTCTTGGTATGTTTTCCTTTTTTTTCCCGTTTTTTTTTTCTTTTTACTTCCCTTACTTCAAAAAAACCCTGCCTTTCATCTTCCCATCATTACCTCCCAATCACTTGTGCACCTAATTAAGTTTTTCCATTATGTTTTTTCTATTTGATTCCAATTTTGCTTGTAGCATTATATTTTATTTGAGTATTGTATGATTTTTTGACTCTGCAGTGTACTGATGAAGGCTAACTGTCTCAGCCGAAACGTTTATGTGTGACTGCAAATAAATTCCTTTACTTAGCAAAAGTTGAGTGCCAAAATTTTCTTTATATTTGTCCTGGTGTGGGAACCTTTTATGTGCACCGACACAGCTGTGCCACGATATATTAAGCACTGTTAGGCAAGTTGTTGACAACAATTTGCTGAAAAAAAAAATAGTTACCTACAGGCCAGATATTTTAAACTGTGGTTTTCCCTCATACAGATAACATATAAATTCCCTTCAAATCCAACAATTTGTAGTGAACGTGGAAAACATTGTACTTCATTGAAAATGGGCAAGGCATGTGGCAAGGGATGGGGAAGTGGACGTGATGGTGCATGCAGAGGCCGAGGCTGTGGGCAAGTTGAAATTGTGCCACAACATACACCCACATCTTCACGCCAAACATTCCTGTCCCAATTACTAGGGGACCGCAGTAGCACACCACTATTGAACCCAGAGCAGTGGCAAAAGGTTGTTGGTTGGATAGCAGATAATGCTTCCAGTCACTTTGGCACCACAACCACCATCACACTGTCTTCCACACGGTCAAGTCTCAATAGCCGTGAGTCTGAACCATATACTCCTCACCCTGATCCTCCTTCCTCCCACCATGCCGAGTGCCCGGAGCCAACTGATCCCACATTTGGACACCTCGAAGAGCTGTTCACTTTTCCATTTATAGATTCTGGCCTCTCGCCTGGTCCACTTGAAGTGGGGCAAGAGGAGATCGCATGTAGAGATGCCAAAATATTTGAGCAGCCATGGTCATACGAAGACAACGGTGGGAAAGTTTCACAAGAGGTGGATGAAGATGAGACACAATTGCCAGAAAGTCAGAAGGAGAACTAGGATGCGGAAGGGGAGGATGAGGTGGTGGATGATATAGTGACTAACCCAAGCTGGCAGGAGGACATTCAGAACAAGGACAGTAACACACATGGCGAGTGAGGCGTAGCACCCCAACAAGCAGGAAGAGGCAGTATGGTGGCTGCAGACAGAAGGCGGGTAACCGTTCCCCACAACACCAACATGACAGAAGTTGCCAGTCCAACTGTTAGGTCTTCCCGAGTCTAGTTGTTTTTTAAAGCCAATAACCCCAAAGAGGCCATTTGCACCACCTGCCAGGCCAGCATCAGCAGGGGTAGCAAAACTACCAGCCTCACCACCACCAGCATGATCAGGCACATGGCAGCAAAGCACCTGACTTTGTGGGCCGAAACCCAGGGTCCAGGAACAGTGTATCGGGTGACACCACTGCTTCTTCCACTGTTGTGTGTGCAAGCCAATTTCCTGTCCATGGTGCATGCGAACATGCCTTCTGCCCTGCACCTGTCATTGCACACACTCAACTATCACCATCAGCAAGCACATCCTTGTCCCAGCACAGGGTTCAGCTCAATATACCCTAGTCCTTGTAATGCAAGCACAAATACACAGCCAATGCCCTACAGGCCACACTACTAGATTCATACATTTCATGACTGCTTGTGCTCAAAATGTTGCCTTTTAGTCTTGTGGAGATGGAAGCTTTCCGCATCCTTATGATGGCGGCCGTCCCTCGGTACTCGGTCCCCAGCCACCACTATTTCTCCCGGTGTGCCGTCCCCGCATTACACAAGCACATGTCCCACAGCATTAGTTGTGCCCTCAGCATTGTACTTACTGAGATAGTCCACCTAACCACGGACACGTGGACAAGTTCTTGTGGGCAGTGATGGTATCTCTCGATAACGGCACACTGGCAAGGCAGGACCCAGCCATAGTGCAAGGCAGGACCCAGTCGGACCTTGGGATGGAACACATCCTCCCGATGCCAAGGATTGCGGGTCTTAGATCAATCAGGGTTGCCCCCACAGTCTACAGCTCCTGCACCTGCTCCTCATACTCTTCAGCCACCATCTCTGAAATGACTACATCAATCACAAGTAGGAAGCACTGCAGCACTGTCTCAGCCAAGTGACAACAGGCTGTGTTAAAGCTAATATGCTTAGGTGACAAGCCACACAATGCTGAAGAGTTGTGGACAGCACTGAAGGAGCAGGCAGATCTCTGGCTGACACCGCTGAACTTACAGCCAGGCAATGTCGTGTGTGACAATAGCTGGAACTTTGTGGCGGCTCCAAGGTGATGCGAGATCACATGTACCATGCCTGGCCCACGTACTTAACCTTGTGGTTCAGCGGTTTCTAAAAACCTACCTGGGGCTGCCGGATCTGCTTGTCAAAGTACGCTGCCTGTGTGCCCATTTAAGAAAGTCAGCTACAGCTTCCTCCACCCTTGCTGTGCCTCAGCAGCATTTGCAGCTTCCGTCTCACTGACTGTTGTTTGATGTCCCCATGCGTTGGAACGCTACACTGCAGATGTTGGAAAGGATTTGTGAGCAAACGAGGGCAGTTGATGACTACCAGCATCAACATGGCCATCGGTATTCAGTTCAGACTCCACACATAAGACCTCAGGAGAGGACATGGATGTCAGACATATGTAACATCCTCCAAAACGTTGAGGACTCCACCAAGATGGTGAGCGTTGATGACGCCATAATTAGCATCACCATCCCACTTCTCTGTGTTCTGAAATGATCTCTTCTCACAATGAAAGAGGATGCATTGCAGGGGGAGCAGGATGAGATGGAGCAAGGAACCATACAGGTTGGTTTAGACACAGCCCAGCCTCATCTCATTCAAACATGGATTGGGTGACAATGAAGAGGAGGAGGAGGAAGAACAGGAGCTAGTTTCATGCACTACAGATGGTACTACAAGCACAACTGAGTTTATGTTACGATGCCTTTCCCATGACCCTTACGTTCTCAAAATTTTGGGTGACAGTCATTACTGGTTGGTGACACTTCTAGGCCCACGCTGCAAGGAGAACTTTCTATCTCTTATTCCAGAGCAGGCAGGTCTACTAAAATGGGGCAGTACCAGAGGGTCTTTGTTGCGAAATTATTAAAACAATTTCCATCTGAAAAGGCTGGCAGCAAAGGTCACAGTTCCTTGGACAGCCAAGGAGAACAGGCGAGAGAGGCAGGCAGGGGAACACTGGCAAAGTTCTGGGAGAGTATTCTCAGACCCTCCCATTGCACAGGCCTTGAGGCACGGAGTACTCTCACAATGATTGCAAAGTTTTGGAAGATGCTGAGGGAGTTCCTTGCTGATCGTATCAATGTCCTCCGTGATTCCTCGGTGTCTCATAATTATTGGGTATACAAGCTGGACACGTGGCATGAACTGGCTCTCTACGCCTTGGAGGTCCTTGCTTGCACTGCCACTAACATTTTGTCAGAGCGAGTTTTTAATGCCACTGGTGGAATTATAACTTATAAGTGCATCTGCCTGTCAACTGAAAATGCTGACAGGCTGACTCTTATAAAAATGAACTAGGGCTGGATTGGGCCAGACTTCTCAACACCACCGAATAATAGCAGTGTAATATAAACTCAAATCCAGTGTCTTTTTTTGGGAGGTCTAATCCCATGCACCTCTTCACACCCACACATGGGTATACGCTTCCTGATTTTAGCTATTTGCTGTTGTCTTCCTCCTTCTCCTCATCCTCCACCACCAGTTAACCAGGGTGACCGTGGTCCATGATGCAACACCCACATAAATTTTTAAAGGGTGTTTATGATGCCCATACAAAAAAAATGGTTATACAGTATGTTCATGTATACCCCCCAGGGGTAAATGTTTGTCAGCCCATTCACTTAGTGCATGGGCATTGCAAGTATAGGAGACCCGCTCCTTTCTAATGGGAACTTTTTTTATGAGACCCTCCTCTACGTCTCTTCCAAGGGGCATTGGAATGCCTCCAAATTTTTGCCATCCCTTGCATTCACTGCATAGGCAAACAGTATGGGATACCCACTTCCTAATAATGGGAACATTGTTTTATGAGGCCCTCCTCCATGTCTCTTCCAAGGGGTATTGGGGTGCATCCAAATTTGAGTCAAATTATCCATTCACTGCATAGGCAAACAGTATGGGCACCCCACCTTCTTTTGGGCCTCTGTCCCCTGTTGGGACCCCCTGTATGGAGTGGGCTGCTTTCCCACGGAAACCTTCCATCCCCTGGTATCGCTCGACCAGTCCATCGGCATTCCGGGGATCACCCTGGGCAACCCAAGTCTGTACGGGCCTCGGCAGGGAGTGCACAACCCGGTCCATCACCAACCATTCTAGGTATAGATGACTCTGGCTGCCGCCATTTCTGGACCAGGTGCAACATGTCAAACATTTGGGAGCATGGTGGTTTGTCCCAATGATGCGCCCAACCGTGAACCCACTGTGTCCTAAGAGTCATTGCTACCCCCAAGCATGCAAGAATCTCCATTTTCAGCTTGACATACTCTTTAGAGTCCTGCAAAGTTAAATCATAGTTTGCTTTCTGGAGTTCTCCCATCAGGTTTGGCACCAGTACCTCTGCCCATTGCTCTGGTGGGAGTTTCTCCCTCTTGGCCACCCTTTCAAACACCATCAGGAAAGCCTCAACATTGCATTTCTCCATTGTAGATTCTTCAGGTTTAACAATGCAGTTCTCCACTGCAGGTTGTTCAGCTTCAACAATGCAATTCCCCACTGCAGATTCCTCAGCTTCAATATTACAATTCTCCACAGCAGGTTCTTCAGTCTCAACACTGCAATTCTCCACTGCAGGTTCTTCAGCCTCAACACTGCAATTCACTGCAGGTTCTTCAGCTTCAATATTGCAATTCTCCACTGCAGGTTCTTCAGCCTCAACACTGAAATTCTCCAATGCAGGTTCCTCAGCTTCATCAACACTGAAATTCTCCAATGCAGGTTCCGCAGCTTCAACATTGAAATTCTCCACTGCAGTTTCTTCAGCCTCAACAGTGCAATTCACTGCAGGTTCTTCAGCTTCAATATTGCAATTCTCCAATGCAGGTTCTTCAGCCTCAACACTGCAATTCACTGCAGATTCTTCAACTTCAATATTGTAATTTTCCACTGCAGGTTCTTCAGCCTCAACATCATCTCTGGGAGTCATTTTCTGAAAAGTCCGTATTACTGCCTTCCAGACCTGAGTTTGAGACGCTAGTCCTGCTCTGGATGGCGGTTGTCAGAAGCTGCATCTGCAGCCGCTGCTCTTGCTGGCTCTGTTGGATCTCTTGTAACAACAGCCTGTTGGTTTATTTCTGCTGCAATTGGACCAGGAGTTTCAGCAGGTCCTCCATTTTGTCTGGCGATGCTTGCTGGCTTGCGACAGACTTGACCGAAGACATGCAATCCTCACTGTAGCAGTATCATGTCTCTGCTAGGAATGCTGCCCGCATTCTCCACCAATTGTAGGGGTTGTACTTGCTATGGTGCGATGGGAGGAAAATAGGAGGCACATTCCTTTAAAAGTTCATGTGGGTTTTTTTCTTCAGAAGCACAAATAGAAAATAGTCTTTAGTTCAAGCAAAATAAAGTATAAATTTCAATAGCAGAGCTCTGCTCCTCCAGGTCTGTGGGCACACAGGCTGGGATAATGTCCAGTACATCAGGTTCGGTGTGGAGCCTCACACATAGCAGGCATTCACCCTCCCAACACACAGACCATGTGCCAAACAACAGCCTCCATTATATAGGCTGTAACCACTGTGGTGTAGTAACCACTGAGTCCGCTAGGGGGCGCTGTGTGGATATCCCAGGAGAAAGGATGAATGGCAGAATACGGAATATGGAGTGGGTGGCTTTGGGATGGAGACTTATGTGTTGTTCAGCAATGATAGTGCTGAGGTGTTGCTTCAATGTATAAGGGAGAAGTCTCCAGGTAACTAGAGAGATGGGCTGTCCTGGTTACCTACAAACCCACCCAGGGGTGTGTTTAAGAGTGTCATAATAAAGTATATGTGTGACTGTGTGTAATAGGACCTTTAGTGAGGTCATAGCCATGTGATCACTTGTGGGTGTGGTTATGGACCATATAAGGTACCTGAGGTCCGGTCACATGAAAGAGAGCCCATGGATCTGATTGAGCCATGTGGAAGGTCCCGGTAGGCCTAAGTGGAGGAAGGGGTGCTACCTTCCTGAAGACCATGTGCTGAGGCTGCAGACCCAGTGAGGCCTATGTATATTGGCTGTATGTGAGGAGGAATAAGCCTTCTGTGGTTGCTGAGGCTCCAGGACTGATCCTAAAACAATGGACACTTATACTTACTTTCGCCTGAGCTAAAGGCTATTCCTTATGTTATGTGCTGGTTTATGGGTTATGGAGCAATAAACCCTATGAACTTTTAAAGGAACGTGCCTCCTGATTGTCTCCCGTTGCTCCTGAGAGAGTTGAATCACTACAATTGGTGGAGAATGAGGGCAGCGGTTCCAAGAAGCACATGTTGCCGTACTGGCGGCTCTGAGACAGGAGAGCAGACGGTCTGGAAAATCGTGAGTAATACTGGCCGGGGTCAGTGAGAAAGAGACTGTGAATTGAGCTAGAGTGCCTCTGTGGAGAAGAGGTACCTGAGAACCTGTGTGGCTGACACCAGCAGGTAACGGACAGGAATCTGTGTTGTACTGACCTGGGTCAGTGAGAGACTGTGTACCTAGAGGGTTCAGTGAGCAAGGTCCTGGAGGGTCAGTGTTGGGAGATTCTAGGAGAAGAATCTCCCTGGAGCACGTGGTATGACCTTGGACGTGGTGAGGCGTGAGTGTTGGGCAGTCTCAGGCAGAGACGGATGTCCTGAAGAGCACCCGCTAAGCCCCTGGACCTGGTAAGGCCAGTGTGTTGGGAAACCCTGGGAGGAGGGTCAGCTCCCTGAATAGCACCTGGGCGCCCTGTGTGTTGGACGGTCTCAGGCAGAGACGGTACGTCCTGAAGAGCACACAGAAAGGACACGTGAGTTTTTTGTGTGGTGTTTTTTTTTCTTCTTTTCTCAACTCAGCCTGTGGTGGCTAAGTGGGAGTCAAGAAGGGGACAAGCAGCTTCCTGTAACTCGGCGGGGTTACGAAGGGGACAAGCGGCTTCCTGTAACTCGGTGGGGTTACGAAGAGGACAACAGCCGCTGTGTGTGAACAGCAGCCGGTGGTGTCGGTGATTTGTGACAGGAGGAGCTGTGGCAGCGCCAGAAGGAACTGGTGTCAGTGATTTGTGACAGCAGTAGTTGTGGCAGCACCAGAAGGAACTGGTGTGGTGTCGTGCTTAAAGGGCCAGTACCAGCCCAAAAATACATAAACTGTACTGTGTGAACTGTGGTATAAGAAGTTCTGCAGAACGGACATGGGGAAATCCCGAAAGAGGGCGGTGGCCCAAATCGGGGTGGTAGCCCAAAAAGGGGGTGGAGTCCCAGAAGGGGCAGTGACCCAAATCGGGGTGGTAGCCCAACATGGGTGGAGTCCCAAAAGAGGGTGGTGACCCAAATTGGGGTGGTAACCCAAAAAGGTGTGGAGTCCTGGGAGGGGGTGGCAACCCAAATTGGGATGGTTCAGGAAATGGCAGCACTGGTTGCCTCAGTGGGTATGTCTGGGAAACCACAGTGTGTCTGTATGAGTTTTGAGGAGTGCAGCATGTATTTTCCCGATAATGACAGGCCACAGGTGTGTACCGTGATGCTGCACCGGGAAGGAGTCTCTGGTAGACTGGACTCAGAGAGTCAGGTGACTTTGACAGGAACGCCGCTCGTTTTATCTCTGACCTAGAAAAACGCCAGGGTTCGCTGTAAACATGGGGTGACGGTGAACTATGCAGTAGACCGAGTAATGTTTGAGGGGACCAAAGGTGGTGTGTGCCAAGGGGGCGGGATACCACGAGACTTAGTCTATGCCTTGGAGAGGGGCTGGGACTTTGTGTTGTTTGATGACATATGGTCGGACGATGGAGACGTTTTGACTGTGGGGCCAGCGGACGCTGAGACGGTGACGGCTCCTAAAGTGGACAGGTGAGAAGTAGAACTCACCGGGAAAAGAAGTACATCTGCCCAACTGACGGACCTGACGTCTCGTGACAAGACAGATGGTGGGTTGGGAGATGAGGTGACTGGAGTGGACACACGGTTAGAGGGTAACTGGAGGGTTGACTCGGATGATCGGCGTGACTCAGACTCTAGGGGTGACTTTGGCTTTGAGAGAGAAAGGGAGCACAGACTGGATGAGCTAGAGAAAGAAGTCTTCGAGTGCAAAGGTAACCTGGCATCGTGGCAAGGTCTGAATAAGTCCCTCAGAGAAGAGGTAGGAGTACTAACAGAAACTGTAAGAGGTCTTCTGCGGGAGAAGTGGGATGAAAACTTACAGCGGCCAGGCCTGAGTAAGGAACAGTGTGAAGACAAGAAGAAACTGAAAAGTATGGAAGCAGAGGTGATTCGTTTGCAGATGGAGCTTGCTGCTGCAGAGTGTGCTAAAAGACAAGCACAGCAGGAAAAAGATGAACTGGCTGATGTGATTGCCAACAACAGAGGTGAAGATGCTCTGGCTTTGGAAGAAAAGAGGCAGTTAGAGTCTCACATTGTTCAGCTTGAAGAAGAAGTGGAGGAAGAACATGGCAACGTTGAATTAGCCAATGACAAGCTGAGAAAGGCCACACTTCAGGTTGACCAGATGGATGCTGATCTGAAGACAGAACGTAGTAATGCTCAGAAGTATGAAAATGCCCATCAGCAATTAGTTCGCCAGAATAAGGACTTAGAAGCAAAGGTTGCACTACTGGAGGAGCAGCTTGATGCAGACATTAAAGTGCGACAATCTGCTAGCAAACAAGTACGTTGTACGGAGAAAAAACTGAAGGTTGTACTAAGGCAAATGGATGATGAAAGGCGTAATTCTGAGCAGTACCAAGACCTAGCGGAGGGAAATGATGTGGGTCTGAAACAGTTGAAATGCCAGGTGGAAGAAGCAGAGAAATACGTTGCACTGTAGATTACAGAGTGAACTGGAGGTTGCTACAGAGACAGCAGATGCAAAGAACTGTGAGGTTAATGCACTGAAAAGTAAACTTAGATGTGGTGGGGTACCATTTGTTACAAGACGCTTAGATAGAGAAAGGATGGTGTCTAACCAGTGTCTGACGACACAGACAGACCGTGACTGGAGGGTCAAAGCCAATGACCGATATTCTGACCGCTGGAGGCTGGTGAGGTCTAACATAGGAACGAGGCCGTATGACAGATGGAGACGATTCTCTCAACCTGTGGGGCAAGGTGTAGTGAGTGCCCGGTCGCGAGACCCTGATGTGATGTTATGTGTTCAACCCCACAAGTTTGAACAGAGGGGGGAGGTATGTGGTGTAGTTACCACTGAGTCCGCTAGGGCATGCTGTGTGGATGTCCCAGGAGAAAGGATGAATGGCAGAATACGGAATGGCCGTTATGTATCCCAAAGTGGGTGGCCTTGGGATGGTGACTTATGTGTTGTTCAGCAATGATATTGCTTCAATGTATAAGGGAGAAGTCTCCAGGTAACTAGACAGATGGGCTGTCCTGGTTACCTACAAACCCACCCAGGGGTGTGTTTAAGAGTGTCATAATAAAGTATATCTGTGGCTGTGTGTAATAGGGCCTTTAGTGAGGTCATAGCCATGTGATCACCTGTGGGTGTGGTTATGGACCATATAAGGTACCTGAGGTCCGGTCACATGTAAGAGAGCGCATGGATCTAATTGGGTCATGTGGAAGGTCCCGGTAGGCCTAAGTGGAGAAAGGGGTGCTACCTTCCTGAAGACCACGTGCTGAGGCTGCAGACCCATTGAGGCCTATGTATATTGGCTGTATGTGAGGAGGGATAAGCCTCCTGTGTTTGCTGAGGCTCCAGGACTGACCCTGAAACAATGGACACATATACTTACTTTCGCCTGAGCTAAAGGCTATTCCTTATGTTATGTGCTGGTTTATTGGTTATGGAGCAATAAACCCTATGAACTTTTAAAGGAACGTGCCTCCTGATTGTCTCCCGTTGCTCCTGAGCGAGTTGAATCCCTACACCACACACAGAAGTGAGGTATGTGGGTAGCCAGACCCGCCCAGCTCTCATAGTTACCCGCAGCCTGTACCCAGGTACAAGAAATGAAACTCTTACTGCTTTCATGCACTAGAGAAACTCTCCGGCTACATCACAGAGACAAGCCATCTCTGTGACACATACCTCCCTTCGACTATGCGACCCTTAGCCAAACTACGGATCATTGTTTTATGAGGCCCTCCTCCACGTCTCTTCCAAGGGGTATTGGGGTGTGCCCCAATTTTTGGCAGCCTTTGCATTCACTGCATAGGCAAACAGTATGGGAAAACCACTTCCTAATAATGGGAACATTGTTTTCAGGAAGCCCTGCTGTAGGTTTATTCAAAGGGGTATTGGGGTGCATCTAAATTTTGGCCAGGCCTTGCATTCATTGCATAGGCAAACAGTATGGGAAAACCACTTTCTAATAATGGGAAAAAATTTTCAGGATGCCCTGCTGTATGTAACTTCAAAGTGGTATTGGGGTGCATCTAAGTTTTGGACAGGCCTTGCATTCACTGCATAGGCAAACAGTATGGGAGAACAACTAACTAATAATGAAAACATTTTTTCATGAGGCCCTCCTGTATGTCTCATCAAGGGGGTATTGGGGTGCATCCTAATTTTTGGCAGCCCTGCCACTCACTGCATAGGCAATAACAATATAGGAGACCCACTGTTTAATAATGGGAACAACAAAGCATAGTCGGCTGATGGATCTCTAAGAATAGTAAAGGCCACCTGATGGCCCTATAAAAATAGGCTTTGTGACTTAAAGAGTCCCTCCTTCATAAATGTCACACACCACATGGCTGGATAAAGTAGTAAAATGATAAAATGACATTTCCCAATGAATGCACTTGTCTTAGTTGAAAGCAATGCTAAAGTTGAAAAATGCATCAAAAATGATAAGTGTGAACATAACCCAAGGTATGGAGGAGTATTTTTGTTTTTGGTTATTTATTTTGCCTTATATACAAGTCATTACCCTGGAAAGGATGTTACTTAACATATTTCCCAGGAAAATCTATTTTGGTTTCGTTTATGTATGTTTTATTGTGAGTCTGTAAAAGGGGTGTAAAGCTGGAGTCACACTTAGTGTTCCCGACAACGATACCAACGTGTCAGGATCGCTGGTAAGTCGCTATGTGATCGCTGGTGAGCTGTGCTCGCTAGCGCTGATGCCATATTCATGTCAAAAATAAAATTAAAATAAAAAACATTGCTATTCTCACCTTACGACGTCCCGTGCAGCATTCCCGCCTCTCTCCACGCTCAGTAATCCTTTGCGAGAATTACCGCGATGAAGTCCGTTCTCGCGGGATCACGAAGTCTCACGGTCATTCGTGCAAAGGATCACTGGGACCGGGAGCGTGGAGAGAGGCGGGATGGCTGCGCGGGACGTCGGAAGGTGAGAATAACAATATTTTTTATTTTTTTTTATTATTTTTTACAGCTGATCGATGGTCTCCCGCCTGTCACACGCAGCGATGCGTGCTGGCCAGCGGGAGACCAGCGACAAAAAAAATGTCCAGAGGTTTCTTGCAGCGATCAGCGATACCGTCAGGGGGGCCGGTCGCTGATCGCTGTCACACACAGCGATCTCGCTGGTGAGATCGCTGTTTCGTCACAAAAGTTGAGACTCAGCAGCGATCTCGCTAGCGAGATTGCTATGTGTGACTCCAGCTCTCTGACAACATTGTTCACAGCAATGGCCTGGGAGTCAGAAATGTTTCCAGGGGTCTTCCCCATGATGTTCTTCCCATGTCATTTGAGTACTGTTCCCATCAATTTCAGCAATTTCTAGTCCCTCTAAAGACCGCCGGGGGGGCCATTGGAAAAATGCTTGCGCTTACCATAGACTTAAATTGGGCTTGTTGCTCAGGTTGAGCACCTGAGCATTTCAATTTGCTCGACCCAAGCAACAAGCACCCGAGCATTTCAGTGCTCGCCCATCACAAGACATTATATATTAGTGCGTCTGACATAAAATGGCCAAATGACAACACAAACATTTACATCCGCGATGTGGTAGCTGTTATCCATGCTTCCCTGCCTCCCCAACTTCGAGTTTGGACTCTGACAAAGAGGGGCGAAACAAGCTCTGGGGTGGCAGGGGTGCTTGGATACTAGCAAATATATTGCTCAGGTAAGTGCTTTAGTAGTCATTTGGACATTTTTTCTTAGGCAGTGCTTACATTCCAGTTGGACTCTCTGTTATTGCATATTAATTCATTTAATTTATGCAAATTTTACACCACAATTAAGAAGAAAAATAATTTTTCGTATCACTGACAGAAAGATTAAGTAGCGAGTGAAGTTTCGACTTAGGCCTCTTTCACACATCAGGTTTTCGCCGTCAGGCGCGATCCGGCGCTTTTGACAAAAACCGAATCCGGCGAAATACAATGCCGGATCGGGTTTCTCCCCCATTGACTTGCATTAGAGCCGGATCGAGCCGGATGGCCATGCGTTTCATCCGGTTTTCGCCGGATCCGGCAATGTGTCGCGATCCGGCGTCTGGAAAAAACGGCTACTGTAACGTTTTTTGTCTCCGGCGAAAAAGCCGGACACGCCGGATCCGGCGTGTCCGGCTTTTTCACACAATGAAAGCCTATGAGTGCCGCAATGCACCTGATCCGGCGGCCGGATCTGGTTTTTTTGGTCTGAGCATGCTCAGTAGCTCTGCCCACAAGACACATATATAAAAGCAAGACAGTGGGACCCTCAGCCACACCCAACATGCCACCCAAGACAAGAACCAAGTGCAGGAGAAGGCAGGAGACATCTGCAGCAGCACCATCAGCACCACCACCACCCCAAATGGAGCAGCATGCTGAACAACGGGAGGGGAGTCCAGCAGCAGATGAGAGACGGTAATTATCAAATCCCCCATTCCTCCAAACTAGGGCCATGGAATATCAAGATATTCATTGGCCCTTTGTTTCTCTTTATTCAACAGCCGCCCAAGAGATGCAGCAGTAGCAGCAGCAGCAGCAATGGCAGCACTGGCAGCAGCAACACCACCCACAGCCATGGAGTCTGGCCAGCAGGAAGACAGCACATCTTCTTCTGGGAGCCCTCCCTCGCATCGTCAGCGTTTGACGGTAAGTTTTTATTTCCAAAATCCATCATCTCTGTAATATATGTCTATTCATTGCCTTTTATTTCAAAACAGGAATCACAAGATGAAGAGGAGCTCCCAGAAGAAGAAGGAAGGGGTGGACAGACACCTGGAGTGGGCTCACAATTGCTAAGATTTTTGCATCAAAAGCAGAAACACAACATCACACTACACACAACACATAGAAAACAATGTTCTGCAGACCACACACAGCAAACAAATGCCTACATCCAAAGACATAACATTTTTTGTTTTCTTCTCTAGTCTTCCCCATCTGGTGCTCGGCCAAGAGGTCCTCGCAGTGCCTCCCAGGGTCGTCGGCGACAGCAACGCAGCGGTCACCAGCGTGTAAGTATAAATATTTTTGCTTTGTTTTTTTGCACTTTTTATTTCATTTCTTTTGTGGAGGCTAATTATGTTATTTTTGTCTTTTTCTTTAACAGCCTTCACAGCGTGCTCCCGACTCTGACGGTGAGGATGGAGGAATCGATGTGGACCACCTCATCGATCTCGTCAGAGAAAGGGAGCCGCTCTGGAATATGGCTGACCGCCGCCATGCTGACCTTATCGTTACCCGACGACTCTGGGAGGAAATCTGTTCGCTCCTTGTGGACCGCTGGGAGGACCTCGATGCTCAGGCCCAGATTAAAGAGCGTAAGTATATACAGTACCGGTTGCTTGATTTAAACCAGTGTTTCCCGAACTCCAGTCCTCGTGGTCCCCACGGATCATGTGTTCAGGATTTCTATTTACTTTGGAAATCCTGAAAACATGACCCCTGGGGACCATGAGGACTGGAGTTTGGGAAACACTGATGTTGTATACTAACCACTTTGTCCTTTCTTGTTTCAGGGGAGAGAATTGTGAAGCGGTGGCGGTCTGTGAGGGATCGTTTCAAGAAGGAGTTCAATAAAGAGATGCGGGCCCCGAGTGGATCTGGAGGACGCAGGAGCAAGTACAAGTACGCACGAGCCCTGTCGTTCCTCCAGGATACAATGGTCACCAGAAGGTAAATATTACACACCACATGTGACAAAAAAATGTTTAGATGTAACTTTTTTTTTTTCAGCCAGGGCCATACCATGTCACTATTTTAATTGGTTTTTTTCTCTTTATTCCACAGCACGGTGAGCAGCACTCGGGAGCCTGCACGATTGGACCCTTCTGAGGCGATCCCTGAGGAGACCGGCACCGAGGGACACTTCGACCGCCCCGGTACATCTGCACCTTCCCAGCCTTCCCACACATTCGACCCATCTGTCCCATCCACCAGCACAGGAGCATCGTGGCCGCCTACATTACATGAAGCTGCTGGTGAGGAGATCGCTTTCCCTTTACCCACCCTTCTGCCCCTGCCACCTCTAGTACACCTGCGGGTACTGGGCGGCAGCGGCAGAGGGGTCAGGAAAAGACTTATGCGCTAGAGTTCTTGCATCTGAATGCATCTTTCCAGAACTGTCTAAAAGTCTTGTCAGAGCAAATCTCCGCAGGCTTTCAGCAGATCAACTCCAGCATTCTGGAGGTGAAGACACTTCTGCAAACCATGCATTCAGAAGCAAGATCTTCACCAAACTACACCTTTTTCAGGTCTGTTGTGGAGCACATGGAAACGCTCTCTCCTACCCAGCAGATGCATATAATGCATTCATGCCACAGTGCTCTCCAGCACGTTACCTCCCAACCTCCTCCTCCCACCACAGTAGTTCCTCCACCTGCACCCCCTCCAGCCACTTTCCATCCTCCCCCTCCTATTACATACCATCCACCTCCCCAGCACCAGCCACCTCCCCAGTACCAGCAACCTCCCCAGTACCAGCAACCTGCCCCGTACCAAACTCCTTCCCCGTACCAAACTCCTTCCCCATACAACTTGCCATCAACATCATCTGCTCCTACAGTCCCTGCCCAACCCTCCACTCCACCGCCCACCACCTCTTCTGCCTCCCACATGTCCACCCATTCTGTAGCTTTTTCCACACCTTCACCTCTAACTGTTCCTTCCCCACCACGATCCCAGTCCTCTCTCCACACTCCCAGTGTCGAAGTGTCCCGCAGCCCCTCCAGCAGTATTTCCACCCCACACTACACCGAGTTGTAATGTTTTTTTTTTAATAAACATGCCCATTTGTTTGTTTTCAAACATTTATTCAAAAAGTTTTTTTAACTAACTTTAAAAACATTTTACAAAAAAAAAAATTTTAAATAAAAGTTAAATTACTTTTACAATGGTTGTCTGTCATTTCTTTCTGTGGCGAAATATGTTTACAAAAAAAGGTTAAATAATTTCAAAGGTCAAAAGGTATTCAAAACCTGGTATATAACTGTGGGTAAATTTTACCTTTTTGCCACAGTTGTGTTCCTGGTTGTGTTGGAAGCAAAGTACTTCACCTAAAAAGTTGTGTTTATTGTTGGTGATTTTGTACACAACTTTTGTTAAAAGGTGAAATACTTTGCATAAAACACAACCAGGTACACACCTGTGGCCTAAAGGTAAAAATAGTAAGACCATGACAAGATAGCCAACTTTGGTTCGCAAAGGTATATACTGTTGATACACAAGTTTGGTTAAGGGCACAAATCTTTCACACTCTGTCATCCTGCCAGTGTACTCTGCCTTGAGGTGACATAAAGTTTAGTGCAAAATTGTCCCTCATTACTGAAACCGTCACAGAACTTCTAGTGGTAATGTCATGGTAATCTTGCAAGGTGGTTTCTTCAGAGGTGTCCTCAATGGAAATGGGTTCCTTGCAGATAACAAAATTGTGGAGTACCACGCAAGCTTTGATCACCTCGTCCACAGTTTCTGTCTTGAGGTTGATCGCAGTCAATAGGACCCGCCATTTGGCTGTCAGAATACCAAAGGTACATTCAACCATTCTTCTTCTTCAACCAGGGGAAGAGTCTTGAGGAGATCATTTGCATATTCCCAGTGCCTTCTGGGATAAGTGAAGAGTCTCCGCGAGCTCAACGATCACTGGGTTTTGGCCGTTGCAGCTGAAAAGAGGAAATCGGAGAAACCAGGGGAAGAGTCTTGAGGAGATCATTTGCATATTCCCAGTGCCTTCTGGGATAAGTGAAGAGTCTCCGCGAGCTCAACGATCACTGGGTTTTGGCCGTTGCAGCTGAAAAGAGGAAATCGGAGAAACCAGGGGAAGAGTCTTGAGGAGATCATTTGCATATTCCCAGTGCCTTCTGGGATAAGTGAAGAGTCTCTGCGAGCTCAACGATCACTGGGTTTTGGCCGTTGCAGCTGAAAAGAGGAAATCGGAGAAACCAGGGGAAGAGTCTTGAGGAGATCATTTGCATATTCCCAGTGCCTTCTGGGATAAGTGAAGAGTCTCCGCGAGATCAACGATCACTGGGTTTTGGCCGTTGCAGCTGAAAAGAGGAAATCGGAGAAACCAGGGGAAGAGTCTTGAGGAGATCATTTGCATATTCCCAGTGCCTTCTGGGATAAGTGAAGAGTCTCCGCGAGCTCAACGATCACTGGGTTTTGGCCGTTGCAGCTGAAAAGAGGAAATCGGAGAAACCAGGGGAAGAGTCTTGAGGAGATCATTTGCATATTCCCAGTGCCTTCTGGGATAAGTGAAGAGTCTCCGCGAGCTCAACGATCACTGGGTTTTGGCCGTTGCAGCTGAAAAGAGGAAATCGGAGAAACCAGGGGAAGAGTCTTGAGGAGATCATTTGCATATTCCCAGTGCCTTCTGGGATAAGTGAAGAGTCTCCGCGAGCTCAACGATCACTGGGTTTTGGCCATTGCAGCTGAAAAGAGGAAATCGGAGAAACCAGGGGAAGAGTCTTGAGGAGATCATTTGCATATTCCCAGTGCCTTCTGGGATAAGTGAAGAGTCTCCGCGAGCTCAACGATCACTGGGTTTTGGCCGTTGCAGCTGAAAAGAGGAAATCGGAGAAACCAGGGGAAGAGTCTTGAGGAGATCATTTGCATATTCCCAGTGCCTTCTGGGATAAGTGAAGAGTCTCCGCGAGCTCAACGATCACTGGGTTTTGGCCGTTGCAGCTGAAAAGAGGAAATCGGAGAAACCAGGGGAAGAGTCTTGAGGAGATCATTTGCATATTCCCAGTGCCTTCTGGGATAAGTGAAGAGTCTCCGCGAGCTCAACGATCACTGGGTTTTGGCCGTTGCAGCTGAAAAGAGGAAATCGGAGAAACCAGGGGAAGAGTCTTGAGGAGATCATTTGCATATTCCCAGTGCCTTCTGGGATAAGTGAAGAGTCTCCGCGAGCTCAACGATCACTGGGTTTTGGCCGTTGCAGCTGAAAAGAGGAAATCGGAGAAACCAGGGGAAGAGTCTTGAGGAGATCATTTGCATATTCCCAGTGCCTTCTGGGATAAGTGAAGAGTCTCCGCGAGCTCAACGATCACTGGGTTTTGGCCGTTGCAGCTGAAAAGAGGAAATCGGAGAAACCAGGGGAAGAGTCTTGAGGAGATCATTTGCATATTCCCAGTGCCTTCTGGGATAAGTGAAGAGTCTCCGCGAGCTCAACGATCACTGGGTTTTGGCCGTTGCAGCTGAAAAGAGGAAATCGGAGAAACCAGGGGAAGAGTCTTGAGGAGATCATTTGCATATTCCCAGTGCCTTCTGGGATAAGTGAAGAGTCTCCGCGAGCTCAACGATCACTGGGTTTTGGCCGTTGCAGCTGAAAAGAGGAAATCGGAGAAACCAGGGGAAGAGTCTTGAGGAGATCATTTGCATATTCCCAGTGCCTTCTGGGATAAGTGAAGAGTCTCCACGAGCTCAACGATCATTGGCTCATCTTTCATCTTTTTAAGAAATCTCAAGATGGAAGAGGCCAGGAGCCATTTGGTGAGCTGCATTTCTTGCTACATGTTCACAGATTTACCAGTGGAAAAGCCAAACTTCACATGCCACAAATGCAAGCTTGTGACCCTGTTGGAGGAAAAGTTGCAAAATCTCGAAGAGAGGTTAGCTACGTTGAAGATCATTAAGGAAGGTGAAGAGTTCTTGGACAGAGCAGAATTATCTCTTCATGTTACAGAAAGAGAAGAAATTCGAAGTGCACCTGAAGAAACAGAGGAATGGAGACATGTGACCCAGAGAAGCAGGAGGATCAGGAGGCAGTCAGCACCCATACTGCTCAGAAACCAGTACCAGGCTCTCACGCAGGAAAACGATGAAGAAATACATCAGGATAAGACTTTGCCAACAAACAGCAACCTTGTACGCCTTCAGAGTCATCCTGGATGGAGAAAGAAAAATGTTGTGAAGAAGAAACGGAGAGTGGTGGTCATGGGGGATTCCCTGTTGAGAGGAACAGAGGCCGCTATCTGCAGACCGGATATAACTTCAAGAGAAATGTGCTGTCTTCCAGGTGCAAAAATTAAAGATGTGTCTGACAGGATATCAGGACTCTTCAGACCTACAGATGACTACCCATTCCTGCTACTACATGTGGGGACAAATGACACCGCAAGAAACGACCTGGAAACCATCTGCAGAGACTTTGAAGACTTAGGCAAGAAAGTGAAAGAACTGGGAGCGCAGGTGGTCTTCTCTTCCATCCTCCCAGTGGATGGCCATGGAACAAGGAGGTGGAATAAGATTCTGCAGGTGAACAACTGGCTACGTCGATGGTGCCGTCAGCAACGATTTGGATTTCTGGATCATGGAGTGAACTACTTATACGATGGACTACTTGCTAGAGATGGGGTGCACCTTACGAAGACTGGAAAGCAGGTATTTGGAAGTCGCCTTGCTACACTTGTAAGGAGAGCTTTAAACTAGAACAACATGGGAAGGGAAGCAAAAGACCAGAAAAAGCCATACACCTGACAAATGCTACTGAGAACTCTGCTATTAGAAGTGGAAAGGAAGAACAAAGACGAAAGAATCTATTTAAAAAAAATATTGGAGAAAGAGAAACCAATCACAAACTAAAATGTTTCTATACTAATGCACAAAGCATGGGCAACAAACAAGGAGAATTGGAACTACTAACACAGGAAAAGAAATATGATGTCATTGGAATCACTGAAACTTGGTGGGACAATACACATGATTGGAATACAAGACTAGAAGGATACAACTTATTTGCAAGAAACAGACTTGATAAACGAGGAGGGGGTGTCGCATTGTATGCTAGAAATGCGTATATCTGGACAGAGATTGAAGCTTCAGAGACTGGGAGTTCTGTGGAAACTGTTTGGGTAAGAATACAAGGACAGAACAATGGAAAGGACACCATTGTAGGCATTTACTACAGGCCGCCTGTGCAAGCTGAAGATATGGATGAACTCTTTATGCATCAAATGGCCAAGTTCTCCAAAAAATATGACATAGTTGTCATGGGAGATTTCAACT
This sequence comes from Dendrobates tinctorius, assembly GCF_039654945.1. Classification (NCBI taxonomy): domain Eukaryota; kingdom Metazoa; phylum Chordata; class Amphibia; order Anura; family Dendrobatidae; genus Dendrobates; species Dendrobates tinctorius. Next base: position 19,154,027 of record NW_027361708.1, on the reverse strand, counting down.
ATCCAGACATTTGTTGGGAATCTCTCTCAGGCAAAACTAACAGGTCAAGGAAATTCTTATCCTCTCTTGCTGACAACTTTATCTTCCAAAAGGTAAAGGAGAAAACAAGGGGAACTGCTACCTTGGATCTAATCCTTATAAACAGGGAGGAAATGGTTGAGGAGGTAAAAGTGGCTGGGACCCTAGGAGGTAGCGACCATGCTATTTTAGAATTTTGGATAACTAGAGGCGGAAGACCTGTGAAGACTCAGACGTCAAGGTTAGATTTCAGAAAGGCAGATTTTAAGGGATTCAGAAAGAGAATTGGAGGGATCCAATGGCTGGATATCCTTAAAGACAAAAATGTCCAGGAAGGATGGGAAATCTTGAAAAATGAAATTCTCAAAGCACAGTTGTTAACAATTCCGAAAAGAGGGAAGAATAGGAAGCATTTAAGGAAACCAGGATGGATGAACACAGAACTTAAGCACATGCTAAAAAGGAAGCAAAAAATGTTTATAAAATGGAAAGAAGGAGGCATATCTAAATAAGAATATAATGCTGTCTGCTGAATCTGCAAGGCACAAATCAGATTATCTAAAGCTGAAAATGAATTGAGGCTTGCAAGAGATGTCAAAAGCAATAATAAAGGATTTTGGGGATATGTCAAAAGTAAAAGAAAAGTCAAAGATGCTATAGGATTTTTACAGGATGAAAATGATGAAATGGTAAGACAGGATGTTGAGAAGGCTGAACTTTTAAATTCCTATTTTGCATCTGTTTTCTCTCAGAAAGGAAATGTAACATCAACTGTTATTCACTGTCCTATTAAGGGAATAGAAGAATCCAGGATATCTATAAACAGAAAGATAGTGAGGAAACACTTAGCTAACCTAAATGTATTCAAGTCTCCAGGTCCAGATGAATTACACCCCAGAGTACTGAAGGAGATAGCAGAAGAAATTTTTGAACCCCTCTCCATAATCTTTGAAAATTCTTGGAGAACAGGAGAAGTGCCAGAAGACTGGAGAAGAGCAAATGTTGTTCCTATCTTCAAAAAGGGGAAGAAGGTGGACCCAGGCAACTATAGGCCGGTGAGTCTGACTTCTATACCAGGAAAGATCTTTGAACAAATTATTAAACAACATGTATGTCAATACCTGGATAAGAATGAAGTGATTAAACAGAGTCAGCATGGGTTTGTAACTAATAAGTCATGTCAGACTAATTTAATTTCCTTCTATGATGGTATTACTGATTGGGTGGATCAAGGAAATGCTGTAGATATAGTATATCTTGACTTCAGCAAAGCATTTGACAAAGTCTCTCATACAATCCTTATTGAAAAAATGACTAAGTATGGAATGGACAAGGCAACTGTTAGGTGGATTCATAACTGGCTTAGTGATCGGACCCAAAGAGTGGTCGTAAATGGCTGCACATCCAGTTGGAAGAATGTCTCAAGTGGGGTACCACAGGGGTCTGTCCTGGGCCCTGTATTGTTCAACATCTTTATCAACGATTTAGATGAAGGAATTGAGGGTAAACTGATTAAATTTGCTGATGACACAAAGCTAGGAGGGATAGCTAATACTAGAGAAGAGAGAGAGAGGATTCAAAAAGATTTAAATAAACTGGAGAAGTGGGCAGCAACTAACAGAATGGTTTTTAACAGGGAGAAATGCAAAGTACTACATCTGGGCAATAAAAATGAAAAAAGCATATATAGAATGGGAGGAATAGGGCTAAGTGACAGCACATGTGAAAAAGACTTGGGTATACTAATAGATCACAGACTGAATATGAGTCAACAGTGTGATGCAGCAGCAAAAAAGGCAAATGCAATTCTAGGATGTATTAACAGAAGCATACAGTCTAGATCACGTGAAGTAATTATTTCCCTCTACTCCTCTTTGGTCAGACCTCATCTGGAATATTGTGTCCAATTTTGGGCACCACATTTTAAAAAAGACATCAACAAACTGGAGCAAGTTCAGAAAAGAGCGACCAGAATGGTGACCGGTCTGCAAACCCTGTCTTATGAGGAAAGGTTGCAGGATTTGGGAATGTTTAGTTTGCAAAAGAGAAGACTGAGAGGAGACTTAATAGCTGTCTACAAATATCTAAAGGGCTGTCACATTGTAGAAGGATCAACTTTATTCTCATTTGCACAAGGAAAGACTAGAAGCAATGGGATGAAGCTGAATGGGAGGAGACACAGATTAGATATTAGAAAAAACTTTTTGACAGTTAGAGTGATCAATGAGTGGAACAGGCTGCCACGAGAAGTGGTGAGTTCTCCTTCAATGGAAGTCTTCAAACAGAGGCTGGACAGACATCTAACTGGGATGATTTAGCGAATCCTGCTTTGAGCAGGGGGTTGGACCAGATGGCCCAGGAGGTCCCTTCCAACTCTACGATTCTATGATTCTTGCTCTTGTGAGGCGGTAATTAAAAATGCGTTTTGTTCTTGACAATCCTCTGCTAGAGTACGGTTTCAAAAGGTGTTCTGACAGCTGGAAGGCTTCATCCCCTACACAGACAAATGGCATAGATGGACCAGATGTTTGCGGCAGCGGTCTAGGGGGTGGGAACTGGAAGGTGTTTCCATACAGTTTACGCCCCATGGCAGACAGTTTGAAAACTTGAGAGTCATTGGAGCGGCCATAGGCCCCAATATCAACAGCAATAAATTTGTATTCCGCGTCAGCGATAGCCATGAGGACAATGGAAAAATATTTCTTGTAATTTAAATATTCCGATCCCGATCCGGCTGGCTTTACAATGCGGATATGTTTCCCGTCCACAGCGCCCAAGCAGTTGGGAAACTGACATATCTGTTGAAACTTTTCTGAAATTTCAATCCACCTCTCTGTTGTGGGCTCTGGTAAAAACTCTTCAGCTAAGGAGTCCCACAGTGCACGGCATGTGTACTTCACTATTCCAGATATGGTGGAAATCCCGAGTCTGTACTGGAAATGCAGTGACGAAAGGGATTCTCCAGTTGCAAGAAATCTGTGGGGAATTAAAAAACAATCAATTAGTTTAAAATCACAGCATTACATACCAAAACTCAGCTATAACACTTGGAGATACAAACTACCACCAACAAGATTGCAGTGAAAGTGTGCTCTGATGCGAGCACATCCAATAAATGTGGCTTACCTTAAAGTCACCATCAGACGCTCTGCGGGTGAAACGGAGAAGCGGCAATAGGTGTCCGCTTTTCTTATGAGGTGTGCAATGCGCTCCACCAAGTAATCAAAATTCTCCATTTTCATCCTAACATATCCAAAAAATGTATCCGGGTTTCGTCTAAGGTCCATGCAGAGTGTAGAATAGACCCCACGCGTCATTCTCTTGGCTGTGATGGGGTGGATCCACAAACGTCTTCTACGATGACTGATGCGCTGCTGTCTCGCTCACTCCTTCTCCAGAACAATCACCCTCAAATGATTCGCCTCCGCTGTAAAATCCGCCAAATTCTTAAAAAATATTTCCTATCACAACATCCATCTTCGCCAGTAACTTGCTCTTCTCTCCAACCTGCACTTTCTCCTCTCCAACCTGTCAAAGAAGGGCTGTAGGAACATGCTATATATAGTTTTTCAGTAGCCAATCCCGTTCGGAAGACCACAAGGGGCGATTTTAAAAACCGGATCCGGCGTAATCCGTCGAAAAACGGAACAAAAACCGGATAAACCGGATGAGACGGATCCGGTTTTGTCTGTGAAGAACAAGACGGATCCGGCAGAAAAACGGATCCGTCACATCCGGTTTTACGAAATATTTGCCGGATCCGGCGCTCCGGCACGACGCCGGATCGCGCCTGACGCCGAAAACCTGATGTGTGAAAGTAGCCTTAGTCCGGGTCTTTTTTAAACATCGCTATACTTAACTTTGCAAACCATTTGGTCTGTACATCAGTTTTATTCAACTTGAAGTGCTGAGGGTTTGCTTGGAAATTGTGTCCAGGGAGCCCAGTGTAGCGGCACAGTGGCTTTAGTGCACAACTGCACCGCTTCACTGGGTTCCCTGGACATTATTTTCAAGCAATCCCTCAGCACTTCAAGTTGAATAAAACAGACCAGGTGGCTCACAAAGTTAAGTATAGCGATGTTTGAAAAAGACCCGAACGAGATCGAATCATCACTTGCTACTTAATCTTTCTGCAAGTGATATGAAAAAAATTATTTCTTCTTAATTGAGGTGTAAAATTTGCATAAATTAAATGAATTAATCTGAAAATGACTGAGAGTGAGGCTGATTTAACTTTAATACATTTGATCGTGGATGTGTCCAGTTCAGCTTGCACCTCATTTAACCTACAAGCTGTGTGCACCTCCTTTCTACTTTTCTACATTCCACTTGGGACATGTACTCATGTCTTACTATACCACTCCCTGTCCGATCATGTCACTTATAATTAAATTACTGGATTAACTCTCCAAGTGCCCTTGCTATATATGCAGCACTTTGCTATGGCTAAATATATTTTAAATCCAATATTATTAACATTGATATTATTAAATAAAGTATTTATAGGCACAGTTAAATTACTTGTTTGGGTCATCTTTAGACCTTTTTATCTTTCCATGGTTGGCAAAGGTTGCATCAGCCAAAGAAGAGAGTTCATGATGTCAGGCAAGGCCATGTAGGCTTTCAAATAATGTCTTTGAGTTCATATCACATCATCTAGCACAGCCAATCAGAGGGAACTATGACTGGGACTATAAAAGATGAGGGCAAAAAAAGCAGTGGCATTTTAGAATTATTCAGCATTTGATTGGCATGTCACAGAGGAAAGTTCAGCATTACAGATAGGCAATATATTGTCCTAAATGTGATTGTCGTGTGTTACTGCAATGCTGAGGAATATAGAAAATGGAAGTAGTGGTCTTAGTCTATGAACAATCATACCCAGATTCAAGTGATAGGGTCTTGACCTGCAGAGTTTGAGTGACTGTGAATTCATCGATTTGTGGTACATTGCAGTACAGCAACTTAATATCACTTTTACTAGAACAGTTTAATACCATTCTGTAATAAAAGAAAAATCTCCACATGCCAAAACTTTATACGCAATTTTCTAGCTGTAAATGTGTGAGTTGTATAAGGGAGCATATACCATTATGGAAGGCATATACAAGAATGGGGAAAGCAGATACCAGACTAGGTGACCATATACCTTGATGAGGGAGCATAAACCAGGATGGGGACATATACAAGGATGGGGATATATACAAAGATGAAGGACCATACACCAGAATGAGAGAATATATCAGGATGGAGGGACATATACCAAGATTGTGGAGCATAAACTGGGATGGGGACATATTTAAGGATTGGGGAGAATATACCAGGATGGGGGAGAATATACATGGGTTATGAAGCATATACCAGGATGTGGGAACATATACCAGGAGGGGGGAGAAAATATCAGAATGGGGAAGAATATACTTGGATGGGGAAGTATATACCAGGATCTGGACGCATACACCAGTATGGGGGAGTATATACCTGGATGAAAGAGCATATATCTGGATGGGGACACAGACAAAGATGGGAGAGCATAGACTAGGAAGGAGGGACATATACCAGGATGATTGAGCATATACCAGGATGGGGGAGTGTTACATGTTACAGAACCACTCAGCACCCAGAATATCTTGTGCAGTTATATGTATGTATAATAGGTTCCATGTGAGATGCATGTTCCTAATGCATCAGTTCACAGGCTGCGCCCCTGGGCAGAGGGGACACGATATTCTCCTTTTGTCCGCCCTCCCCCTACCTTTGTAATCCCCACAGTAAACATCGGCAGGCTCCGGCCACCAGCGGCTTTTGTAATGTATGTCTGGCCTGCCGCTTTTCTATTGGCCGACCCTCTGTATCTGTGTGATATATTCTGTGTCCTGTGAGTAAAGTGTTGTCAGACTGGAAATACATGGAGAAGCTGTGATCTTTTATATGTGCCCATGTAACCAAGTAATTCCAGCCAGCGTCATTCATTCAGACTCCAGCCCATGCAGAGCGGACCTCCGAAAACACGGGGTGGTACTGAAAGAGGTACCCGAGCTTGGTAGACCCCGTTACACTGGTGGCAGTGGCGGGATATGATACCCCTTCTAGAGGAGGAAAGGAATGAATGGAAAACAACTACCAGAAGTTAAAGAGGACTACATTAAAAGATCTGGTGGAAGCCCGAGGGTGGATCGCCAGCAACAAAACAAAAGCGGATTTGATAGCAGCCATCATGGAACACGACAGTGCAGCGCCCCCCAATGTGAACGTGGAGGAGACCGAATTCCAGAGGGAGGTAAAGAACAGATTGGCATTCTATGGCCCAAACCCTGCGGTAGAGATCATATGAGAGGTGATGGCTGATGTGCGTACTGATCTGAAGGAAAAGATGTCCGAGCAGACCAGGATAGAGCTAGCCAAGATGGAGATGGCAGAGCGGACCAAAGTGGAGCTGGCCAAGATGGAGATGGCAGAGCGGAGAGAGGAGAGTCAGCGAGCAGGGGGAGCTCTGGCCTTCGACCAGGTATCTTCAACAGTAAGCCACAAAAAGATCCAGTATAATGCCTTCCGACAGTTGGGGGAGGCAGAGGAAGACATTGATGGCTTTCTGCAGGACTTTGAGCGGCAGTGTGCCCTTCATCAAGTGAAGCCGGAGGAACGGGTTCAGATTCTGGCCAGCAAGCTGACTGGCCGGGCAGCGGACGCCTATCGCACGGTACCTGATGAGGACTGTATGGACTATGAGCAGATCAAAGAAGTGATCTTGGCCCGGTACGCGCTGACACCAGAGGCATACCGCCAAAAGTTCCGCGGACTTATATAACGTGTACCCGATACCCACGCTGAATGGGCCTGTAAATTACGGCGGTCACTGCTACAGTGAGTACAAGGGAGCCAAGTAACCACTAAGTAGGACGTCCTCCAGCTCTTCTTGTTAGAACGATTCTTTAATGGACTAACCCCCGAGACACAGGAAGGGCTTCGGGACAGGCGGCCAACGACTCTTGAGGAAGCCGCTTGTCTGACTGATGAACATTATGATGCCAGGAGGCCGCAGTTGTCCGGATCAAAGATGGTCACTAGGGCCCCAAACCACCGAAGATTGTAGGGGGACCAGCTAGAAACCCGGCCTACCACAGTCCCCCTGGGGCGCGATGCCACACCTGCCATCAGCTGGGCCACCTGCAAAGACAATGTCCCAACCGGACTCAGCATACCCAGTGGCCAAAGGCGGGAACAGCTACCTTCAGCCGGGCTGCTGTACACTGCTACCAAGGCGAAGCTGACCCGGCATTGGGGGCTACGACTAACCAAGGGGTGGAAGAGATGGAGGAAGTGCTGCATGAAGTAGACCCCATGCAGGCAGCCCGGGCAGATAATCGACAACAGCATCGACAGGTCGTGTGGGTTAATGGGAAACGTATGCAGGGACTAAGAGATTCTGGAGCAACTTTGACCCTTGTGAAGCCTCATCTCGTCCGGGACTAAGAGAAGACGGCCCGGACAGTGGCAGTCCATGTAGCAGGGGGAGCCATACATCGACTGCCCACTGCCAGGATTCAGCTGAACTGGGGAGTCGGGGATGGCCTTGTTGAGGTCGGCTTGATGGAGGATTTGCCTGCACATGTCTTGCTGGGAAATGACTTGGGGCCCATGTTATCTGCATTCTCGGTGGCCCCTCTGGCTGAGACATATCCTGTGACCACCCGGAGACAATCTCGAGCTGCGGAAGCGGAATCACACTCAGAGGAGGCCCAGGTAAGACATCCCAGCCCTACACGTATTCCCATAGCCAGACACATTTCTTGGGCCACCCCAGATGAATTTAAGAGGGAGTTACTTGAGGATCCTTCATTAGAGGGATATCGTGGAGAGGCACAGGAGGGGAGAGGGGTACTGGAAGGGGAACAGTTTGTATGGAAGCAGGGACTCCTCTACCGGATGACAGACCAGCACCACACAGGGACGAGCCCCACTATAAAACGACAGCTGGTAGTTCCCAAGAAGTATACTGTAGGCAGGAGCTACTGCAAATCTCTCATGACATACCCTTAGCCAGGCACTTCGGTGTCAGTCGCACCAGGCATCGTCTGACACAAAACTACTTTTGGCCGGGGGTAACCTATGATGTTTGTCAGTACTGCCAGACCTGTGACAGTTGCCAGCGCATTGGCAAGAGGGGGGATATATATGTTCCAATATTTATGGCCAAAACTGTCCATCACTCTCCCATAATGATAGTTCTGCTTCATGTCACTTGTCTTATGTAGTGCATTATTTCTCTGCTGTGTTGTGTATAAATATATGATTCTTCAGATTTTATATTAGTCTAGCCTGATGAAGAGACCTGAGTAGTCTTGAAAGCTTGCAATTTGTTACCATCGTTTCAGTTAGCCATTAAAAGGTATCAACCACTAAGGACTCTCAATTCTAAATATTTTTCTATCTACTGCTAACACGGTACAAAGATATATATCTCTCCTGTATCTAAAATGTTCGCCATCACTGTTGTAGTACATTACTTCAATAAAATGGCACCGGAAACAGCACGTGCACATACCACGATCTCCGATGCCATTTTATTCAAGACACTGTATATGCAAATTTGCACACAGTGTCTCCAAAAAATGGTGTAAAATTAAAAATGTACCAATAAAAATGCTCACCATCTGGGCATGGAACAGGTTCAATAGCTACAGTAGTAAATATATAAAAAATACTACTAGATCATGCTGCTGAGGTGTAAAAAAAAACAAAGGAAGCTGGCAGCCACAGTAGCAATGCTTTAAACTTTAAGTCCCCCTGGTCAATTGAGTTCACTGTCTGGCTTGGGAACATCCACAAAGGAAAATACTTAGCCACCATTCTTTATTGAAAAATTTGTTGCTGTCAGGTCTGGGCACAAAATTCTATAATTTTTCTAAAACCAAATAATAAACAGCTCAGCACCTTCATTATGTTTTGTGAAATTACATTTTTTTGTCCCTGCTATCTAGACTGACTTTCTCAGGCAGAATGTTGCACTGGAACAAGATTGGATCTCAGCGCAGGGCACAAAATCCCAAAAAGTTTTCAAGCCAAAATTAATTGTGCATTAAATATTTGGTACCTCTCAACTACATTATCATTTTTTTGTGATTTTTTTGTGCCTGCATTTATGGAGAATTCCACTGGTAGGACCCTGTGCAGGATGGCTGCAAAAGACACAAATTTATTTAAAAATAATAGCTTTGATTAATCCCAATTCTTTTTAGGTCTTTCCTTCAACATCATCATTTTGAGCATATGTATGAAGTTTTGAAATGGATTTCTGGAGGTATGACTTTCTTTGGTATCACCTTGTGCAGATTAAGTCCCTGTGCACGGCAGGGTGCAAAGGGCATAATTGTTATAATTTAAAACAAAATTTCTTGGTATTTCATCAATGCTATTTTATTTAAGAAAAGTCTCATTTTCACCTAACTTGTTAATGATTTTTTTTGGGCTGAGTGAAGTATCTCACTGTGCAGGATTGAGCACAGCCCAAACATTCAAGGTTCATGTTACATGCAGCAGAATGTGGAAGAGATGAAAAAAAAACAGAGAAGCAGCAACTGGTTGGGTGGGGGGGAATAAAGTTCGCAAAGTGACAGGATAAGTTTGATGATCAGAATAAATATGACAATGACAATGAAGATGCTGACCATAATGACTACCCGCAAGGTGCGTAAAGTAAACCAGTGGTACACTTGGTCGAGCTCTAGAATATGGCAAGCTGCATACTGAAATGCTTGTGGGATGACATGCGTGTTGTTATTATGAAGCAAAAAGATGACTAAATAGACATTTTTTTTCGATGTTTGCTATAAATGAAAAATTGGGACGTTTTCAAGCTTCTGAAAGGGAGTAGAAAGTTCAGTATTAGTAGGATAAGCTGTGTTCACTGTCAACAGTAAAGCATTCACAGAGTAAATGCCTGCCAACCACATGACTTACCAGGAGACCCATCTTGGCTCCCTGCAGAGTCGTTCTTATGTGCAAGCAATACAGTTACAAAAAATAGGCAAAGCAGCATCAGTTATAGCATATGTGACATAACGTAACACATGAACCAGCCTGAAACATATCAGCAAACTGACTCATACCACCTGAGCAGCTAGGTTCATACTTGCACTACAGTATGTCCTTTCTCCAACAGATTCCTTGAGCCCTGATCTTATGGACTTCTTGTTCAGCAGATTGGAACAGTGCCAAGAATAGCATAGTTTGGTATAGGCATGCTGTCATATCTAATCTACAATGTAGTGTCAGAGAGGGTATTGATTGTAGCCAGTGGTTTTGTCACTCAGTCAAGAGGACTAGGTTATTATCTGCAAGTGTAGAAGTTCCATTTCTCAAAATGAATCAAGCATGGATTGGTGCCAATTTTTAATCATCTAAGGCTGATGACAATGATTACACCAGCCACACGTTCTGGCTGACTGTCTGTCCGTTGTTTGTCTTCTGCACCATTTTGCTGCTGTGACTGCCAATGGTCTAGGCTCAACTGGGCATTTATTCTCTGTCCATCATATCATTCATACTGTACTGCTGCTGCACGTTTCCACCAATGGGATTGAAGGAAGTTGCACATGCGCACCATACACACCTCTTTCAATCACCGCCCAGCCATCAGGCCGCCTGTGAGGATCTGAACTGTGCACCTGTTTTGCCCTTAGTTCTGCCGGACTTTGCCTTTCTCTAAGAAGGAGTTAGTGGCTTCACGGGGGGCCATCTTGTTTCCTGCTTACCTGGTCTTGCCCTTAGTTCTGCCGGACTTTGCCCTTACCTAAGATGAAGTTAATGGCTTCACGGGGGGCCATCTTGTTTCCTGTCTGATATGCCTTGTTTCCTGTCTGCTGCATATGTAAAGGGACTCTGCACACTATACCTTGCTTTTGTATCTCATACTTCACCTGCTGCCAAGCTGGAAGGACTTGTGGGTCGCCTTCCCAGGGCTGTGGGTTACTCATACCGGGCCGGTGTCAGGGGGATGTGTCACAGCAGCGGTGACCCGGTCCATGGCCCTGGGCGCCCAAGTCAATGGCAGATGATATTTGTAATGTAGTTTATATGGAAAGTTCGTGACGCCACCTGTTGTATTTGGCAAGTAAGATGTTAGCCAACGCTGCGTGCAGATCCTCTGGGGCTGATGGTGTGTTGCAGCTTAGATGGTGTAGCTCCCCACAGGTGAAGCTGTAACCCCAGGGCAGTGTAAAGGTGGTTGGCACAGGGATGTAGCAGTGCCGACGGGGTAGGAAGCAGACAAGACACAGCGGGGTGCAATTTCTGTACCTTTACTTGATAACTGCTGTCCAGGGTCCTGATTACAGATGGTATTGGAGCAGGCTAGCCTGGAAGCAACTCAGGGATTCTCTCTCACAGACGGGCTGTGCAGTCTCCTTCCTAGCGCGTGTGTGGTGTGAAGCACTCCAGTACTCAGTTACTCTGAAGTTCCTCCTGTCAGATGTTCCTAGAACTCTACTTGTATGACAGACAGCTGTAGCCTGATCAGGGATGTTCACTCCCGGCTCTCTATCCGTTTTGCTGTTGTGCCTCAAGTCTTAGATAGGAGTAGGGCATTTACAGCCTCCTACTCCTCTGGTGTCTGTGGCAGGACCATTAGTATCCGTACCACTGTGGAGACCAGACTCCAGTTCTTGCGCTCTCAAGCTGAGGGAGCTCACCTTCTGCAGCTCAACCACCAGCTTCTCACTCCATGTCTGCACACTTCACCCTCCACAGAAAAACTAACTGTTTCCTCCTCCTGGCCCACAGAGAGCACTCCTACCCTCATTCCTGGGTCAGAGCTCCCCCTGCTGGCCTGGAGTAGAACTGTGTTGTATGTATGGATTGACTGTGAGAGAGACCCATCATTGCCTCCAAGCCTGGCATTACCCTCCCCTGGAGGAAGGCAAAGCCAGTGTGGCGACCATACTCCTGGGGGCGCCACATTCCCCCTAGTGAAGGCCAACACTCCTGGGCTGAACAAAGAGAAACATATAATACACAAATACTTAAGCAATAATAATTTGTACAAGATTGAAAAAGGGAAAAATGTACAAAAACCAAGTGTTTCCAAAAATGGTCCTATGATGATAAGTCCAGCACCAATGTCCATGGTCCATTCCTGGGCAAATGGTAACTATTTATAAAGAAAGTTTTTGACCACACACAAGTCCTGTGGTTCAGAGTCCATGAAACAAACTGGTAAAATCAAAAGGGAACTCTTACAGGTTACCTATAGGCACAAAACTTGGAAAACAGTCACATATTTACATTCAATTTCAATATTCACATCTGGTAGTATTCCCTGTGTGGTACGAGTAGATCTGCATAACACTGGTGCTGTAGTGTGTGAGGTACTGGGTACACTACTGGGGATTCTACCTGGCATAGGGGTACGTGATTGTCTGTGAACTCTTGGACTCACCAGGGGCACAACAGGTTCACCACTGGCAGGGCGAGTGTTCTCTGGCTCCACTGCTGTTGTGGCTTCTGCCACCTGATTTTCCTGATCCTCTCGAGTCATGTCCTCCGGTGCTTCCACTTGGGGAAATAACAACACTGGTACCACTATTGCATCATTAATTCTAGTCAAATTCACAGGGAATTCCCCAAGCACTGTGCTGACCTTCTCTTCTGCCTCTACAGGTTGGAGGTTATCTGATTCTCCTGTTCTTTCTTTCAACTGGTCAGGACATAACTTCAAATGATCCCTGGATACCGCTGCTGAGGTCTCTCCTCCATCTTTACTAACAAGGCATACTTTAGTATTATCAAAGTTTGAGGGCAGAATGGTATAAGGTTCAGCCTCCCATTTATCATCCAGCTTGTGCAACCTCCTCCTCCTTTTGAGGACGAGTTCTCCCGGTGAAAAGGGGACAGCAGGTGCATTCTGATTGTAAAGCTTCTCCTGCTTTTGTCTCGCCTGGGCCAGAGTCTTATCTACGCACTCCTTTACTCTTCTATACTGCCGCCGCCTCTCCTGGTCCCAGTCAACATCTGGCGATGTGGCCTCCGGCATGAGGACTCCCATGTCCAAATCCACAGGCAGCCTACCCGGTCTTGCTCTCATCAGGTATGCTGGAGTACAGTTGGTAGAGTTCACTGGAATATGGTTGTAGAGGTCTACCAGATCTGGCAACTTCTCAGGCCACAGATTCCTCTCCTCCAAGGGCAATGTCTTCAGTAGGTCAATCACTACCTGGTTCATCTTCTCGCACATGCCATTGGTCTGTGGGTGATAAGGTGTTGTCCGGATATTCTTACAACCATACAAGTTGCAGAACTCATGGAACACTTCTGCCTCGAAACCTGGACCTTGATCGGTTAGTACTCTTTCAGGATACCCATGTGGCCTACAGAAGTGCGGTTGGAAGGCTCTTGCTGCTGTCCTGGCAGTTAGATCTTTGACAGGCACAACTACCAGGAATCTCGAGTAATGGTCCACAATGATAAGAGCATAGATGTAGCCCAACCGGCTTGGAACCAGCTTCACATGGTCCAGGGCTACCAACTCGCGGGGCTGTTTAGTGATGATTGGTTGCAGGGGAGCTCTCTGGCTGTCTCGATCCTTTCTGCGCAGGTTACATTGTCCACACTCCCGGCACCACCTCTCAATGGCTTTCCTCATACCAGCCCAGTAGAACTTCTCTCGGAGCAATGCTTCCAACTTCTTCCATCCGAAGTGTCCAGCTCCATGGTGGTATGCTTCCAGGACCATTGGTGTCTCTCTCTTTGGGACTACTACCTGCCAGACCAGTTCATGTTTGCGGGCATTGATACTCCTCCGACACAGCTTCCCTTTGTAGATAAACAGCCGGCCTCTCTCCTTCCACAACTGCTGGGTTTCTTCAGGAGCATCCACCTCTGGGCGTGAGTCAGCTCGTATCAACAGCTCCTTCACCAGGCGGACTGCAGGGTCACTATCTTGCATTTCTGCCCAGTCATGATTGGGTAAAGGATTCAGGGTGACCTCCTTCAAGCCAGACCAACTGTTTCTCACTCCTTGAGCACGTTGGGCAGCCAGTGGCCGGTGGAAGGGAGGTAGCTCTATCTCTTCAAGAGCATCAGGGTCTTCTCCTGCATCTGGTAGGTTAGGCATCCTGGATAGCGCATCATCATTGGCATTCTTGTGCCCTGCTTGGTACTTGATAGTGAACTCGTAGTTAGATAGCCGAGCCATCCATCGCTGTTCCAGTGCACCTAGCTTTGCAGTGTCCAAGTGAGTCAACGGATTGTTGTCCGTGAAGATTGTAAACTTGGCGGAGGCTAGGTAATGCTTGAATCTTTCAGTGACAGCCCAGACTATGGCAAGGAACTCCAACTTGAAAGAACTGTAGTTATCAGGGTTCCTTTCTGTGGGACGCAACTTCCTTCTGGCGTAGGAGATCACTCTTTCTTTTCCATTCTGTACTTGAGACAGTACCGCTCCTAGTCGCACATTGCTAGCATCTGTGTACAGAACAAAGGGTTTCTCATAATCTGGGTAGGCCAAAACTTCGTCACCTGTAAGAGACATCTTCAATCTGGTGAAGGACCTCTCCAACTCTTCAGTCCATTCAAAGGTGGAATTTTCTGCCTTTTCTTCTTGGACTGCCCCACCAGAAGGTTTTGCATAGGGGTAGCTATTTCAGTAAAGCCCTTGATGAATCTTCGGTAGTAGCCTACCAGTCCAAGGAATTGGCGTACTTCATGAAGGATGCTGGGTTTCGGCCAGTCCCGGATGACTGTGACCTTGTCAGGATCTGGTGCCACACCTTCTGCACTGACCACATGACCGAGGTATTGTACCTTGGGCTTCAAGAGGTGGCATTTGGAGGGCTTCACCTTCAGGCCAAAATTGGACAAAGCTTCAAACACTTCAGCCAGGTGTTCCAGATGCTCTTTATAGGTTTTGGAGAAAACAATGACATCATCCAGGTACAGCAGGACCGTTTCAAAGTTCATGTGTCCCAGGCAGCACTCCATCAGCCGTTGAAATGTTCCTGGGGTGGTGCAGAGCCCAAATGGCATATAATTGAACTCACAGAGACCCATTGGAGTGTTAAATGCGGTTTTCTCCTTATCTGCCTCTGCCACTGGAACCTGCCAATACCCACTGGTGAGATCCAAGGTGGAAAAGTAATTAGCAGTTTTAAGTGCAGCTAAGGATTCCTCAATCCTAGGTAATGGGTAGGCATCTTTATGTGTAATGCTGTTAATTTTCCAGTAATCAACACACATTCTCATGGTACCATCCTTTTTCTTTACAAAAACTATTGCAGCTGCCCAGGGGCTACAACTGTCTCTGATAACCCCAGCCTCCTTCATCTCCCTCAACATACTCTTAGCACACTGGTACTGTGTTGGGGGTATAGGTCTGTAGCTCTCCTTTATGGGTGGATGGTCTCCCATGGGGATATGATGTTGAACCCCTTTTGCCTGCCCAAAAAATAGTGGGTGTTTGCTGAATACCTGCTCATACTCTTGTGTCACTCTGTAGACCCCATTTCTTTGGTATGAAGGTGTAGAGTCAGTTCCCACCTGCAGTTGCTGGCACCACTCCTCTAGCTGTTTCACAGAGCCATTGTCCTCCACCTGATCGGATGAGACCAAGGGTTCCGCTGCCTGCAAAGAGTTGTTATTTACTGTGAGCAGCTTAGCAACTGTGGCGTACCGAGGTATTGTGGCCTCCTATTCCCCACAATTCAAAAGACGTACAGGTACTCTCCCCTTTTTTACATCAACCACCCCTCTGGCTGTCAGGACAGTGGGCCTGCTTTCGGAGTATACTGGTTCAACCAATGCTTGGTAATCTCTCCCTCTAAGACCTATGGCTGCCCGACACCATACCAGCATTTCACATCTGGGGGGTATTGCAATGGGGAAGGCATCACTCACTCTGACGCTGCCAATCTCGCTGCCAGAGAGTTCCACCTGTTGTCTTTGCATCAGGGCTCGGATCTCCTTCTGCAGGACTCTTTGTTCTCCGGAACCAGCAGTCTCAGCCACCTGTTGCAACAAGACAATAACCTCGGACAGACAGTTTTCAATTACATTTGTACCAAGAGTCATCATGGGATTACATTCACGTCGATCAATATCAACAACTATCAGGCCCTGAGATTTCAGCTCTACCCAACCCACTTTGACAGTAATCTCTTTACACCCAATCTGCGGCAAAGACTGTCCATTACTTGCAACTACTGTCAGTTCATCTCTTGGGCCACGGGTGAGTTCAGAATCAGCCCAATATCTTTTATACAGAATGTACGGCATAGTGGTCACCTGGGAGCCAGTGTCCAGCAAAGCGTTCATAGGGATGCTGTCAATCACCACTGGAAGGATTGGTCTCCCTCCCACATACTTGGCTCTCCAGTTCCTTGGGCCTGTGGATCCTACTCCTGGGGGTTGGCCCTCTGCCCCAGGGGTTGCTCGTTTATAGGACAGTACCTTGCAAGATGACCTGCCTTGTGACAGCGACGACAGATGGGACATTCGTCCTGGTCATAGCGATCATTGTTCCTTCCTCGAAGTGGCGGGGCTCTCCTCCTCCGGAGCCACGGGACATCCTCTGGACTGGAAGCAAGCTGGATCTTGTCTTTGGAGGACAACTGCAGGCACTGCACGGTTTTAGTGAGTGCAGCCATTCCTTTGGTCAACTCCTGGACCTGTAGACGTAGCTCCTCAGTTGGATCTTTGTCCAGAGTCTGTGCATCGGCCTCCGCAGGGATGGAAGGAAAAGATGGGGCTTCCTGATGGTAGGTGATCGCTAGGCATCTAGGGGGCGCTGAATGGCTGTCAGTGGATTCCTGCACTACCCGAATAGCCCTGTCCTTAAATTCAGCAAAGTCCAGAACAGGGTTTTGCAGGGTGATTATACGCAACTGTCCTCGGTGGGTACTGGACAGGAGTCCTTCAATGAACTGCTCCTTCAACAGTTTATCTTCTTCCTTTATGCTGTCAGGATCAACTTGCTTAACTGCTCGCAGCGCCTCCTGCAGGTTGAGAGCATAGTCCCTGATACTGTCCTGTGCCCTCTGTTTACAGCCAAAGAACCTCATCTTGATTTCAGCTGCAGTGCGGGTGTCAAAGGTGCTCTTCAGCTTGGCCAGGACCTTTACAACAGTCTCTTTATCAGTGTCCTGCCAGGCTTTCACTTCTCTCAGCGCTGCACCCATTAGCTGTCCAATCAGGATATTTACTTTCTGGCTTTCAGACAGGGGGTAAACTTTAAACAAGCTGCACAGTCTCTCTTTAAATTCACTCAGGGTATGCGACTCACCCGAGTACTGCGGTAACCAGGCCGCTCCCAGTATGTAGGGCATAGACAGCGGCATGATGGGGACCACTGCTGCAGGCGCTCCTCCTTGCGGTGCTGTTGGGTTGGCTGCTCCAATTCTTTCCATTTCTGTGATTCACATTTATGTTATCTACTTCAATGCACCACCCAATAAAGATCCCAAGAAGACAGTTTGAGGTGTTGTCTTACCACTGGTGCCTAACTCTTATTTAGAAGTAATTGTAAAGTTTTACTTGAAAATACAAGGAGAGACCACCTTACCCATTGATAATGTCATCTAAAGTAAGTTTGTCTTGTTACCAGATTAACAAGATTAAAAGAGAAGGATGAGGAATTACCACATATACAAACCAAGCAACAGTCACAGGTAACACCTCCAAACCTCTTTCTCCTATGTACACCTCTCTGTTGTGAACTCATTTTCTGGTCTGCCTCTGGTTTCTGGTGAGGTAGCTGGTTGTGCTGACAGAGGAGTTGTGAGTTCTCTTTCCGGGCTCCCTCTGGTGGTTGCAGGAGGTAATGAAGCTGATCTAATTAACAGAGACCTGCCACCTGATAATGAGGATGAGGATTGGACATCTGGAGTCTCAGACTGGATTTAAGACAGCCGACTCCCTATTCCCATGTTGGTGATTTTTTCCTGCCTCCTGAGGTCTTGGTTTCCAGCTCAGTTCCTGCCTTCTCAAGCTAAGTGTTCTCTGCTAATGTTCACATTTGTTTTGGTTTGGTCTATTCAGTTTTTTGTGTGGTCAGCCAGCCCCGGCTGGGGCTGTGCTGAATTTCCATTCTTATGTCACTGTATGTGCCAGTTTGCTTTTTGTCCCTTATTAGATTGGCCTCTTTTTGCTCTGTTCTCAGAATATGTCAGAGTGGTGACATAGTGGGAGAAGTCTAGTGACTTCAGGGTTTTTTTTGCTATCAGAAGTGTTGGACAATTTTGCAGGTTTTTTTGGCATGATCGCAGACAGTATCTTTCCTTTCCTGTCCTTTCTACTTAGTGTGGGCCCCATCGTTTGCTCAGCCTATTTTCCTACCTGTGTTTGTGCTTTCATCTTGTCTCCCTGTCAATACTGGCTGGTTGTCAAAAATGGGGGAGACCCAACACCTTTTTTTAAATTATTTATTTAAATAATGGCTTGGGACACCTCTATTCTAGATAATCAGCCATGATAATGCTGACAGTTGAGGGCTTCAGCTCGCAGCTGTCAGTTTTGCCTGGCTGGTTGCCAAAAATAGAAGAGAATCCATGCCATTTTTTTCTTAAATATATTTATTTATAGAACAGGCACTGGCTGATGAATACTCTCATCATCGTTCGTCTGCTCTCACTGCTATCAGTGACAGCAGGTATTCCATGATCAGTGTAGTACTCTCTCATCAGTGGACACCTGTGACTGGTGAAAACCTTTTCACCACCAGTCACAGATGCTGGGTCACATGCTGTCATCTGACAGCGTGAGAACCACAGCGCTCTGACCGGCCGTAATAATATTACTGCTAATCAGAGTCCACAATTGCCACTCGATGACAGTGTGGCAAACAACGAATGTTTGGGCCCCATATTCACCTAAATGGGATCCGTGTTTGGGTCCAAGTTCAGGAACTGATCTGGTACCCGCTCGACCTGAACATCCACGGGTTCGCCCATCACTAACAAGGAGCCAACATTTCTCACTCACTTGGAAGTCTTTCAGACACTAAGACTACAAGCAGAGACCTGTTACACAGGAGCAGTGAGCAGAAAAGTAACAGGCAACTATGATATGTGCATGGGGTGAAATTATACTGTGTGGTAGGGACTTTAAGAGCCATAAAACTGTGTGAGGATACTGGGGGAATCAAACTGTGTGTAGTTGGACTTTGGGGGGCATCAGACAGTGTGAAGAGGCTGTGGAGCTGAAAGGGCCGCTTCTTACCATGTTGTGAAACTTTGGTGACATGACATTGAAGTTGGCGATGTGCGGCTGAATTACCTCTTCCTACCACCAACCCCCAGAAAACTCCCCACCCACCTGAGCCCCAAATAACACGAGGATACCAGAATGGAATATAATGGCCACAGCAGCCTTTTATTTAAATAACGTACAACATTTTTAAATATAACGCAACCTTGGGGAGGGTCCTTGAAGCTCCAAATCTGGTGACTAAAACATAAAGAATACTTTTTGTGGACAAACACATACCATAAATTACTCCCAGCCGTTACCCCACTGGCTCGGGAGCACCAAAACCCCATTGGGGTTGCACTGTCCACTTAATCCCTGGGGATCCGACCAACCACTGCCAGAAGTCCCCCCAAATCACCAGACTCAAACCACAGATATTAACATTGAGGAATCCATATAACCACAGATCCCCCAAAAACAATTTAGCACCAACTTCAAGAACCCCCTCCCCCCAAACGCCAACCGGCCACCATGACCCGTGACATTGAATAACATACCCCCTGGACACCCATCCTGCACAAAAAGAAGGGCGGGTGGGCGAGACAATCCCTCGTGGCCCCAGAGCGGGAACTGAAGGTAATCGCCCCTAACGCCACTTAACATATACCCCTCTATCCCCATCCTCCACCCCCTGGGATTATTAACCCACCACCAACCCACCGTCATGAAGGGCCTCCACTTAGCCGCTGTGGGGGGGTTACACGGCTCGCTCCGGCCCTTGTCTTTATACTCTATGTGTGAGCAAGACATTGATGGCATTATAAATTAAGTATAAACCTAACACTCAATTTAGATGCATGAAAAAACAAATTTATTGTAGCACACAAAAAATGTTTCGGTCTGTTTTGACCTTCTTCCGTTATGTGTTGTACTCAGAATGCAAGGTACGAGAATGTCTCTGATGCGTGACCTGATGTGCTTTATAATATAACGGAGAGCCGTTTTGGAAGATGAGCATATAGAGCTGCAAAATATCTTAGTCATGCATGAAGATCGACACTTGTGCCACCGGACGCAGTATCCACTGCAAGTTTTGCAGTAACTGAAGAAGGTCACAACAGACCGAAATGTTTTTTGTGTGCTACTATAAATTCATTTTTTCACGCATCTAAGTTAAATGCTAGGTTTATATTTAATAATAGTTGTGCTCACAGTGTTTTTGTATTGATTGCATTATACTCTGCAGAATGGGGACATCATACTGCGTTTGTGGGACAGTGGCTGTATCAGAATGAATATGATCAGTATATGTGTCATACTTGTTGGTGGGCTGTGAGGGCATCATACTATGTGGTGGGTTATAGGGAGCCACACTGTGTGTGAGATCTCTAGGGGAATCATACTGTGCATGAGGGCATCCTATTTTGTATTGGGGCTGCGGGGCCAGAATACTGTATGTGGGAGAATGTACTGTGAGCGCATCATCATGTGTAAGGTGGAATGTACTGTAGGGTCATCACACTGTGTATTGGGGAATTTATTGTGCATGCATCATACTTTGTTTGGGGGTATGTAGAATAGGGAAATCCTACAGTGTGTAGGTGTAATAAGGTGGGGGTGTAAGGTGGGGGTGTAAGGTGGGGGTGTAAGGTATGTCACCACAGAACAAACAGACCAACAACAGTTAAAGAGGGTTTTATTTACAGGGATTTTACACTGTCAATATAACAGGGCGGGTATTGGTAGTACGGAAACAAGTTTTCAAAACAGGCAAAAAAAAAGCATAACAGTATTAAACGGTATTGAACGGTGTTTTAGTGAAAGAACTTATCAGTCTGAAGGGGGAAACTTGCTTGAAGAGTTGAACTTCTCCCAAGTTGGCACCGATCACCAGCAGCACTTGTCGTCTAAAGTCTCTCTGTACTCTGTGGTCTATCGCCATCCCCTACTGGGGTCTCAGGGGCTATTGCGAGAATCAGAGTGGATACGAAGCAAGCAGGGACCTCTCTGCTCTGAGTCCTTCTCTCAAACACTACAGTCTCTCCTGGGGAAAGGAAGCTCCAGCTGTAATCAAGTCTCTCCTCATGAATCAGGGGCTCTGCACTGACACCGCGAGACCTCTGTACGGGTTACTGCCTCTGCACTGGGCACTGTCTCTGCATGGGGCACTGTCTCTGTATGGGGCACAGTCTCTGCACAGGGTACTGCCTCTGCATGGGCCACCATCTCCACATGGGCCACAGTCTCTTCACGGGGGTCAGGACACACCTCAAATGTCACTGCAGACTCCGGCTCCACGTAGTCATGGGCTGCAGTATCTGTGCGGTCCCCCGGTCTTTGCCTTCAGAACGGGAGCTCTCTCCCTCCCATGGTCTGTTTCTGCATCTTGTCCTGACAGCTGCCCAGGGTGCTCTGACAACTGTGCGTGCACTTTTCCTGCTATCAGCTCAGTTTCCTTCCTGCCCCGGACCTTTTGTCTGTCCCCCAGGGAACCTGCTAAGCTGCACAATGGTTCTGGGTACTGAGCAGAGGAGGCAACCCCCCCAGATCTTCCTGTGTTTCACCCCCTTACATTCTCCCTCTCTTTTAGCTCGCTATTCCATGGGCGAGAGTTTCTGGAGGCGGCACGGTGGCTCAGTGGTTAGCACTGCAGCCTTGCAGCGCTGGAGTCCTGGGTTCGAATCCCACCAAGGACAACAAGGAGTTTGTATGTTCTCCCCGTGTTTGCGTGGGTTTCCTCCGGGTACTCCGGTTTCCTCCCACACTCCAAAGACATACTGATAGGGAATTTAGATTGTGAGCCTCATCAGGGACAGTGATGATAATGTGTGCAAAATGTAAAGCGCTGCGGAATATGTTAGCGCTATATAAAAATAAAGATTATTATTATTATTATTATGGAGCTCCTGTTGACAATCTTCCAGTCCTTGCATGAATGTTCCAATTCTCGTAGTCGGTTCTGCACTAGCCATTGAATGTTCCGCAGCCAACAACGGTGTTCTTGAACCCAGGGGTACACCCCCATCCGTGGGTAGTTCTCCTCAGGCTCCAGCTCTGTCAGTCCCTTCCCGGGTAGGCCGAAGAACAGCGAGTAGGGTGTGAATCCGGTCGTGCTGTGTTTACGGTTGTTGCATGCCCACACCAATTTGGGGTCGAACTCAGTCCTCTTCCTGTGTTCTCAGCATTGGGGATGAGCGATATTGCCCGATATCGTATCGGAATTCCGATTTCCGATATTGAAAAAATATCGGATATCGGAATTTCCGATTTCCGATATCAATGCAAGTCAATGGGAGAAAAAAATCGGAATTACAAAGTGACCACTACAGTGCTATATAATGGATAAAATGGAGGAGAAACACCTCAGGATAATGGGGAAGGAGTTTACAGAGGAGCAAAAAAAATCACTAGAAAAATGCACAGAACGAAAGCTGTAGCAGGAAAACATCTTCTTAACAGCGGTGTTTTTTCTTTGGGTTAGGATTAGTTGGGGTAGGGTTAGGGTTTATGGTTAGTAGGGTAAGGGTTAGGGTAAGGGTTAGGAGTTAGGGATAGTTAGGATTAGTGATTTTACATTATTAAATTAAAACTGCCGGTGGTGGTGTCAATATGCCCTTTGACTGACATGTGTCCGCGTTTAGCTCACCTTACTTTGCAGGGAGTTTCCAGGAGCACCACGTGGAGGAACGGATACACTCCCTTTAGACCATGCTTAGTCTTCTTCTGCTGATTATATTACTGTTATTCAGTAATTCTGCATATTGACATTCTGCTTTTGGTTCATGTACATCTGCTCCTACTGCTTCCTAAACCTCTGTCTATGGTTATCCTGCTATTGGCTGGTCACAGAATGTCCCAAACCCATAGGAAATACGCAGAAGTAACAGTAGGCACAGGAACTTGAGAGAGCCAGCTGGTGAGTCTGGAACCCATATAGGCAGTAGAAATCAGCATAAGAGCCAATGGAACTAACGGGCACCAGCTGACATTACCGGAGCCCGATAACTAAGCAGGAGGTAACCTGTGCCAGAATGCACTACCAAGGACCAGCAGACGTTACTGGAACTCGGATACTACAAAGGAGGGACCTAAGCCATTGACTCTACTGAGAACCAGCTGACGTTACTGGAACCCAGATAAGCAGCAGAAGGTAAAAGTGCCAGTGGCTGTACTGGGGAACAGCTGACATTACTGTAGCCCGGATACCACAATGTAGTAGTGACATAAGCCAAAAGCACTGCCGAGAAGCCCAAAAAAACGCCACAAAGACGCAAGTTCAAGAGCAAAAAGTCAGGAGTCCGGGGACATCTCCATCTGTCTTCTTGTCTTGGGTCTTCTGCATCTGTCTTCCTGTCTTGGGTCTTCTGCATCTGTCTTCCTGTCTTGGGTCTTCTACCGGAGTAATGTCTTCTCGGCAGAAGGTGCAAGAGCCACATTTGCCCCCGCATCCCGGACACAGTCTTCTTTACTCCACAGTCGCAGCAGGGGAGGAGGAGGGCCTACTGGCACTATCGAGACCAGCCTTCAGCGCCAGGTCCCGGAGTCCACGTAGGGGGCTCCTACACTACCGACACCACGGATAACAGCAAACTGAATGATATACGGTGGGGGCGTGGAACAGTGCGGTGGACACAACTGTGTAACGGCTAGCACTGTCGAAACACGGTTTGGAGCAGGAGGTATCCGTGCCCTTGGGCACTGCCGTGAACCAGCTGGCGATGCTGGAACTCGGTTTACCACTCGGGGGAGGCACCTGTGTC
The DNA here is from genome assembly GCF_039654945.1 of Dendrobates tinctorius. Classification (NCBI taxonomy): domain Eukaryota; kingdom Metazoa; phylum Chordata; class Amphibia; order Anura; family Dendrobatidae; genus Dendrobates; species Dendrobates tinctorius. The sequence continues at coordinate 19,130,073 of NW_027361708.1, read as the reverse complement.
CACACTTCACTGCCAGGAAACAGCCGGCGTGGCTGGATCCCGCCTCTTGTGCTTCTGCCTATAGGTGTTTGGCATCTGTCGTCCTTTTTTTCCACTTTGGTCTAACGAGGTACAGCTGGCATTACTGTTGCCCAGAAACACAGCATTCTGTGAAAGTGGCAGTCACAGAAATGGGCACTAGCTGGCGGTACTAGAGCCCAGAAACACGGCATGCTGTGAAATCAGCAGTCACGGAAATGGGCACTTGCTGGCGGTACTAGAGCCCAGAAACACGGCATGCTGTGAAAGTGGCAGTCACAGAACCAGGAGCTAGATGTTGGTAGCAGAGGCCAGAGCACTGGCATAACAGATGACGCTGTGTGCAACATAGGCACATGACAGAGCATGCATACTGCTACCAACCATGCATGTAACCTGTCTACTCTGGTCCAGGGCAGCAAAAGTCACCAGAAATCCAGGCCTGGTTCATTTTTAGGAATGTAAGCCGGTCCACATTTGCAGCGGATAGTCTGGTACGTTGGTCTGTTAGTACATTGCCAGCTGCACTAAAGACACGTTCAGAAATCACACTGGCACCAGGACAAGCCAGGATCTCCAAGGCATACTGGCTAAGCTCGGGCCATGTATTCAACTTGGAGACCCAAAACTTGAGGGGGCAGATCCATCCTGAATCACACTGACAGGGGTGGAGAGGTATTGTGCCACCATGTCACGGTAACATTGCCTCCTAGTGCGTTGCACTGTCTGTGCTGATGGTGCCCGAACTGTTTGCGGGTTCAGAAACCGTTGGAACAGGTTGGGTATACTGAACCTGTCAGTAGCAGATGTACTGCTTCTGCTACCGGCTTCGGAACGGATTCCGCTGGGTCCAGGACGCACTGAGGTGCCTGCTAGTGCACGTGCATCACTGCTATGTGGTGGAAAAGAGTACATGAGTGAATTAACCACTGCATCTTGGTACTCCTGCATTTTACGCGCCTGGTTCAACGGTGTAATTAGGCTTTGAAGGCTGTCCCGGTAACGTGCATCTAAGAGGGTGGCCACCCAGTAGTCATTTGTGTGGAGAATACGAGCCATGCATAGGTCATTTCTCAGACACTGTAGCATGAAGTCACTCATGTGCTGAAGGCTGCCAACTGGCCATGCATCGCTGTCACCAGCTGGAGGAATGTGCTCTGGCTGCTCTGCATCACCCCATCCACGCTCTATCTGGTGACTACTAGTAGAGCCCTGTATACTTTCCTCCTCTGGCTCATCCTCATAGTCCTCCTCATCCTACTCACTTGTTGTGTCCTGCCTGGACCTTTGTGAGGCACCCACAGAGCTTTGTACCAACCGGGCCGATGAAGATTGCCTGGTTGGTGCAAGTGTCTCATCATACTCCTCCTCCTCCAGAGAAACCTCATCCCTTAGTCCTTTAAGTGATGATTCTATAAGGCATATAAGGGGAATAGTCAGGCTGAGTAGGGCAGCATCCGCGCTCACCATCAGAGTGGAGTCCTCGAAGAACTTCAAAATGGTTCATATGTCCTTCATGGATGCCCACTCTGTGGTTGTAAAGTGGGAGGGCTGAGATGTGTGTTGCCTACTTTGCGCCTGCTGCAGCTGCAACTTCATAATTGCAGGTTGCTGCTCACACAACCTCCGCAGCATATGCAAAGTCGAATTCCACCTGGTGGGGAGGTCAACAATGATGCGGTGCTCGGGCAGGCCCAATCTGCGCTGCATGACTGAAAGGCGTGATGCAGCCATGCTTGAACGCCGCAAATGAGAGCACTCGTATCTGACTTTGTGCAGCAGCTCCTCAAGGTCAGGATAGTTCCTAAGGAAACTCTGCACCACCAAGTTTAGGACATGGGGAAGGCATGGAATGTGAGTCAGACCACCTAGGCCCAGAGCCGCGACCAGGTTTCGGCCGTTGTCACACACCACCATACCTGGCTGGAGGTTGAGCGGCGCAAGCCACATGTCGCTCTGCTCCTTGCGCATGTTTCACAGCTCGGTTGCGGTGAGGCTAACATCACCCAGATAAGCCAATTTCAACACAGCCTGTTGATGTTTGGCCGATGCAGTGCTGAAATCGGTTGTTGTGGTACGTCTGGGTGCAGGCGAGTCTGACGAGGAGTATGGGGAGGAGTCAATTTGTACGGAGGAGAGGCCTGCAATCCGTGGAGTTGGCTGGACCCCAGCACTTGCACTGTTTTCTTCAGTTCCAGGCTCAACTACATTTACCCAATGGGCGGTGATGGAAATGTAGCGTCCCTGGCCATGCTGACTTGTCCACGCGTCGGTGGTCAGGTGGACCTTGCTACTAACTGCATTTTGTAGCGCATGCTTAATTTTATGCTCCACATGCTGTTGCAGGGCGGGGACGGCTTGCCTGCTGAAGTAGAAGCGTCTGGGAGTGCTGTATTGTGGGATTGCAAACCCCAACATATCGATAAAGGCTGGCTTGCTCACCAGCCAGAATGGTAGCATTTCCACTGCAAGCAGTTTGGCAATTCATGCCCTGTGCTCGTGGGTGGTTTGCCGAGTACGGGTGCCTTTTCTCCCACACCTGTGTGACAGATGGCTGCACACTGGATTGGGAGTGTGAGGATGCCAGCGATTGGGATGCTGATGCTGACGAAGTACAGACAGTGTGCCGCCGTACAACACTGCCTGCAGATGCACCCTGGCATTCTGGCGAGGAAGCGGGAGCAGCTGTTTGCGAGCTGGAGTAAGAGGTGGCCGCTGTGGCTGAAGAGGTGGAAGGTGGGGAACCAGCTGCAGGTGGCGAATCATCTTGGGTGTGATGCTGACACTCCACAGGGTGCCTCTTCCTGACATGCGTCAACATATTGGTGGTATTAAGGTTGCCGACGTTCTTCCCTCTCCGCACAGTTTGTCGACAAAGCTTGCATCTGACTACTGTAACGTCATCTGCAACTTGGTCGAAAAAGGCCCATGCACCACAACTCTTGGGCGCACCCCTTGTGTTCTTTAAAAGAGCCCTGCTCCTAACGGGTGCTGAAGTTAGGGGAGCCAACAACCAATTTTTCCCTCTTCCTCTCCCACGTGGACGGCCACCCTCCACTTCTTCCTCAGACAGACACAGTGGTTGCGCTTCTGTGCACACTACCTCTTTTTCAGCTGCAGGAATGCTGTCTGGCTGGCACACAGATTCCAAGCCAACAGATTCTGAGAAGAGGATTAAGGTTGGCTCCTGGCCCTCTGAATGTCTGGGCAATTTAGTGGGCGGTGAAGAAGCAGATGGGTGCTGCTCTTCAGTGGCCTGACCCGATGTGGTGGAGAGGTCCTGGGAGGATGCTGCGCTCATTGAGGTGGATTCCTCAGCTGCCATCCAACCAACAACGGTTTCTACTTGATCCTCTCTTATCAGCCTATAGCCCTGCGCTCCTAACAAGCTGCGCATAAATGACTGCTGCCGGGTGAAAGTAGGTGCTGAGTGACTTGGGCCTGCTGCTTGCTCTGGATGTGCACCATGTCTAGCTGCTGATGCACCTCTTCCGCGGACATCCCTTACTCCCTGCCTTCTTCATCACTATCGATGGATTCAGAATGGCAAGAAAGTAATTATTAGGAATTAGTGTGCTTATTCCTGTAGGACTACAAACAGGTATAGGAAACACTAATGGCACTGTATGATGATGGTGTGTCTGCTACACTTTATTTGAATCTAGTGTGGCCTACACAAAGAGTAACATGTGTTTGTGGTATTGGTGTACACGTTACGGTCGGATGTCACAGTGCAGTAAATGACACTGCTGTGATACCAAAAAAAAAAAAGGATTCTCCGGGACTGGGCCAGGTGCTGTGTGGCACCAGCCACAGAGGTTGTTTGGGTCCTTCACAGCACAATCCCTATATAGTGTTTAACTTTTAGGAAAAAATAGGGGAAGGGGATTTAAGGGATGAAAAGAAAAGACAGTGAGACACACACCACACAGTGCTGCAGCAAGAGGAGCTGCAGCAGCTGCAGTGAATGTGCTCTGCACGGTCTCACTAAGCACCTCACTGAGAGCCTGCACAGCACAAAAAATGAAACTGAGCAGGGTCAGTGAGGAAAAAGACTACTTCTGTAACACAAAGGGGCTGCTACAGTCGCTGAAAAACAATTTCTATCGCTATTAGATCCGAGATCTCTCCCTATCTCCAACAGCAACCTATCGCTATCTGCTTTCACAGTAGAGTGAGGCTAAAATGGCAGGCGCAGCCTTTTTTACTGCCTGATCACACCATCCAGCCAATCGCAGCGCAGCCCCTAGCTAGCAGGTTTGGACGCCTCCTTCCAAGCTTAAGGGAGTTACACAATGTTGTCAGCAATTCTTCAGCTCCTGGATTGGCTCCACAGAGCGCTCAGAGGCTGAAGGATTATGGGATTTCCGATGTGAAAAAAATATCGGAATCGGAAATCGGAATTCCGATATCGCAAATATCGGGCCGATTTCCAATTTTTTCAATATTGGAAAGCTCATCCTTACTCAGCATTTGAATCAGGGTGTGGTTGAATCTTTCACAGGCCCTGTTTCCCTGTGGATGATAAGGGGTGGTCTGGGACTTATTGATTTTGTACAGCTGATGCAACTCTTCCATCACCTTCCCGAGGAAGCAGGCTCCTTGATTGGAATGTCGGAATAGATGCAGAATGTTTACAGATTGTATATGCCGCAGACTCAGCAGTCTGGTCCCGCATAGGTGTCACTATGGCAAATTTAGAAAAGTGGTCTATCATCACTAAGCATTGCTCATAGCCTTGGTGCACTGGTCCAATTTTCAAGTAATCTATGGCCAGTATGTCCATGGGGCCTGAAGATTTCAACGTCTCAGTGGGAGCCCGCTGTTCCGGCGGCTTGACCAGCTCACAGTTTCGGCACTGTTTGCATGTTTTCTCTATGATGTTTCTTAGGCAGGGGTGATAAAATAGGCGCTGCAACCACTGGAATGACCCAAAGTGTGCTCCTTTCTCATGTGCTTCCTTAGCCACCTGATCTAGCAGGGACGAGGGAATAACTGTCTGTCAAACAAGATTGAGTTCGGATTGTAGGTACACCTTCCGGTACGGGATACCATCCCGCAACTGGAGCCTTTCCCACTGGCGTAACATCTTCAACACCTCAGGTGATTTGGACCCCCTCTCGGCGGTCGGACATTTGTTCTGACGCGACCCACTGTCTCAGCTGAGCCAACTCCAGATCCTCCTACTGCATCCGGACCCACTCATCACAAGGCTGCTCCAACAAATTCACACAAGCCTCTTCTTTTTCAGTCTCCCGCATAGCTGCCACCATCCTGGCAGTCTCTCCAAACTTTCAATTTCTACATCCTCCCGTTCTTCATCCTGGTTGGTTGTTGGTTTGCGGTAATTCACTCGAGAGGGAGCATCCGCATGAACATTTTCGGCCCCCCTTTTGTATGAGATTCGATATCGAAATTCAGCCATTCGGGCTACCCAGCGTTGTTTCAGGGCAGCTAGCTTGGCAGTCTCGAGATGAGCCAGCGGGTTGTTATTGGTGCTTACATGAACTTCTGAGCCTGCCAGATACTCTGCAAACTTCTCCGTCATTGCCCACACCAGGGCCAACAGCTCCAGCTTGAATGAACTGTAGTTTTCTGGATTCTTTTCTGAGTCATGCAAGGATCGACTGGCATATGCTATAACACGTTCTTTTCCATCCTACATCTGTGAGAGGACTGCCCCGAGCCCCTGTAGGCTTCCATCAGTTTGCAAAATGAACAGCTGCATGAAGTCTGCGTAGGCCAACACAGGTGCCTCCGTCAAAGCCTTTTTCAGAGCTAGGAATGCTACTTCCTGATGTTTACCCCACTGTATGTTCCTGTTCTTTGCGCAGGAGGCCACTCCCCTCAACAACTCCAGAAGTGGATTTGCCAGGAGGGTAAAGTATTTTATGAAGCATCTGAAATATCCTGTGAGTCCCAGGAATGCACAGAGATCTTTCACAGTTTTTGGAGTCGGCCACTCTTGCACTGCAGCGATCTTCTCCAGGGAAGGCTTCACTACCTCAGCGGAGACAGCGTGTCCCAAATATTCAATCTCTGTCCGGAAGAGGTGACACTTCTGTGGTTTTGCCTTCAGCCCATACTTCTGTAGTCAACTCAGTACTTGTTCCAGTTTCTGGAGGTGTTCCTCAAAGGTGAGGGCAAAGACGATAATATAATCCAAATAGATGAAAGTGGCCCGGGGGCATTTGCTAGGCCAAAAGGCATCCGGTCGAATTCATACAATCCCATTGGGAGGATAAAAACAATCTTGGCGCAATCTTGCTCGGACATGGGCACCTGCCAATAACCGCTGGCCAAGTCTAACGTGGAAAAGAACCTGGCATTCCCCAGTACCAATAGGGACTCTTCTATCCTGGGCAATGGGTACGAGTCCCGCACAGTGCAGGTGATAAGCCAGCGATAGTCCACACAGAACCGTAAGGATCCGTCCTTCCTCACCAAGACTACGGGAGCAGCCCACGGGCTCTGACTTTCACGAATAACTCCCTTCCTCAGCATGTGTGACAGCATTCCTTTCACCTCCTGGTACATCTGTGGAGGTATTTGTCGGTACCGTTCTCGGATCGGAGCAGCATCCCCAGTGGGTATCTCATGGGTTATGGCCGTGATGCGCCCAAAGTCATCTTCATCTTTGGCGAACAACTCCTGATATTTCTCTAGTAAGGCTTCCACCTGAGGGACCTGCTGTGGGTTAAGTTCTGAGAGTTCTGCCCGCATGTGTTCCAATATTCAGCTTCCTTCCTGCAGTAACCTGGGATCCGGGGATGCCTCTGCTTTGACGGCTACCAGTCAGGAGTCTTCTGGCTTTGCGGTCAGCTGCACTGTCTCAGTTGGAACCAGCTCATCCGGGAGGCCCAGGACTTGGGCCACTTCACTCCTAGGGGGTAAGATGACATCCACCTCTCCCACATTTATGCAGTGCACAAGGACACTTCCATCCCGCACGGTGGCCAGGGACCACGCAACCAATAGTCCCGACGGCAGCTGATCGGTTCTGCTAGGCTCAATTTGCACTTCCACCCCTTCAAGTGAGATTCCAGTTCGTATAGGCAAGGGTAGTATCATCTGTCCAGGGGGCAACACTCTATTGACAGAGGCAGGTGCGATGACTTTGCCAAGTTCCTTCCCGTCACTCCATGTCTCCCGGACTTGAGCCATCTGTTTCACTTGCTGAAAGAGTCTTCTCTGAAGGGTACGGTCGCTCCATCGTTGTAAGAATTGTTCTGGGGACTCGTTAAAAATAAGGCTCCCGAGGTCTTTTAACACATTCATGCCCAGAGTCACGGTGTGATCTTTAGCAGTCTCTCCATCCACCAGTACTACTCCTTTTCTGCTGACATTCTTACCGCATACTTCGATATTCATCATACCACCCCTGCGACCGGGATGGGCAAGTGATTGGCCACCATAAGTTTGATCACTGGGCCCCACTCGGGCCGTAGCGCCTCCGCAAAGTGAGGGCAGAAATAACCCTCCGGCATGGTGGTCACTTGTGAACCGGTGTCTACCAGACACTATATTGCTCTTCCATTGATTTCTGCCCAGACCAGGGGGCACATGGAAACAAGGTTGGTGGGACTTTTACTACTCCTCCTCTGCTCTTAACGCTCTGGGCGGTGTCCCTCGTGCTCAGAGCCACCTAGTTTAACGGTGGGTGCGGGGATGGTCGGCTTCGCCGGGGACACCATGGGGCAATGTGGCCAGGCTCTCCACAGGTATAGCACGTAAGAGAGCTTCTCCTCCGGGTAGCTTCAACTTCTGTTCGGGGGACAGCCCCTCTCACACCAGAGGTCCAGGTCCCTCTGGCTGAGTTCTCCTGGAAGCCACCATTTCTTTATGGAACTGCCTGAGCTCCATCCTCAGGTCCTCCACCCATCGAGGGCTACTGTCTGTGGTTGTGGTTGCCTCCCCGCTCCGCACCTTCCCCACTGGCCCTGTCACGTCCTGTTCTTGCTCATGTGCCTCGCTGCCAACTTCAGAGAAATTCATATCTGGCTTTACCCGCAGGTGATCTCGCATGGCCTGCTTCATCATTCCATCACGCAGCCCCATCACCAGCTGATCCCTGAGCATCACGTCAACTAACCCTACGCCTACACCGTCCTACTTCCTGTGTTTCACCCCCTTACATAGGCAATGTAATATGTAGTGGCATTATAATGTGAGTGGGACAATGTACTTTCAGGGTGCATCGTGCTGTGTGTGGAGGTTTTCACTGTCACACATGCTGTGTGTAGGGGAACGTTCTATCAGGAAGTATCATGCTGTGTGTGGGGAATGTATTTTTGAGGTCATACTGTGTCTGAGGAAATATATTATTGGAGGCATTGTACTGTATTGGGGACTGTGGAGATATACTGTATTAAGAAGAGTCTGGGTGGCCTTGAAATTGCTACTATACTGTGTAGGAAAACTAAGGGGCTTCACTAGGGGCAATATTTCTGTGTGGGTGCTTATAAAGGACTGGGCAAATATAGAGAATTTGTGCAGCACAGAATAGAAATTGCAGCATGTGTTCCTCTTTCCTGTCTTTTAAAATTTGGAGGACTTGTACTGTACTTGTGTGACCATTACAGCCTATGGCTCTGCAATATCTGGAAATGAACATGCTAGACTGAGGAAAAAGGAAAAAAAATTCCCAAGGGATTACATGAGAAATCGTGACTGTTGTGGAGGGCCAAACCAAGAGGATGAAGTAAGGTTCTGATCAATATTGATATTGACATGCTAATTATATTATTTTGCATTCATTTTAATTGTATTAGTTAATAACAACCATAATTAAGTATGATGACAGCACCCCCCATGTACCATATGAGCACATACAGCCCCCTATATAAATTTTGAAATCACTTATATACAGTATGATCCCATGCATAGCTCTTTAAATACAGTATTAACACACAGACAGCCCCCATAAACACAGTATGAACCCCCATACAGTCCCCTATGTACAGTATAAGATCCCACATTGTCCCCCTACATATAGCATGAGCCACCTCATAGCCACATATATACAGTATGAAACCCACATAGCCTCCCTATATACAATATGAGCCCTCACAGAGCTATGCTATATATACAGTATGAAATCTCGCAAAGCTCTGCTATATATGTGGCGTCCCTGAGGGTTCAGTCACCACAGAGGTACTGCACCTCCTCCTGAGGTGTGGTGCCCCACTATCCAGGTAAGGAGGAGACACCTGACCACGCTCCAACACCTGCATCCCACACTACATAGTAGTGCAGCAAAGCACCCTTTGGTGGCTCCCTGCTTGGAACACGAAGCGTACTGGGAGGCGGGTGGAGTTTAGTTTTGCACTAAAAGAGTGGGAAGAGGATAGGATTTAGTCAGTTAGTCACAGCAGTCTGACGAAGTCAGTCTGTGAAAGGAGATCCCCTGAGTGGGATGGATGAAGGAAGTGCTGCAGCCGACCTCAGTGATCTGGGTCCGCTGGCACAAGAAAGGAACATTGCTAGAAAGCCTGACTCTCCATTAGAAGGGAAGAATTAGTACGGAACATGAGGAGAAGAAGAGAACCAAGGATCAGGGTTAGAGGAGAACCCTTCCCAAGTTCTAAGCGCAAGGCCGGGGTCCGGTCCCCGAGGTTGTATGGATACTAATGGTCCTGCAGTAGACACCGGAGGAATAGAAGTAGTGACCACTTTATTCTCACACCAGACTTCGGGGCACAACAGCAACGTGTGAGCCGGGACTAGGTAGAAGGAGTCCCCGAAGCAGGCTACAGCTGTCTGCTGTACAAGTAGAATTCTTAGGAACATCTGACAGGAGGAACTCCAGTGTAACTCAGTACTGTGAGTACTCCACTAAAAGGCGCTAAGAGGGAGATGTTCAGAAAAGGCACATATGTTGGCGGAGTGTTGGAAAGGAGTACTTCATCTTGCCTGGAAGTTGGCTGAGCGCCTGACCCGGAGGACACGGCACAGATGCGGGCACCTGTACCACAACAGACTGTGAGTAAAGCTTTTGAACTACATGCCCTTGTGATCTCCACTTATTCCTGTGTCAACCTGCCCGGCACTGCTACATCCCTCCTGCGCCCGACACTACACCATCTATGTGTCACTTCACCTACTCTGCCCTGGGACTACAGCCCTGCCTGTGGAGGGCTATAACATCATTGCTGCACCACACCATCTGTCCCAGAGGAGCTGTTTGCAGCGTCAGCTTAACATCTTCCTTGCCGAACACCACAGGTGGCATCACAAATCACTTATAAACTTTCACCACCATAAGCACACTGAAATGACCCCTTTTGCAATGGAGCCCCAGGGCCACGGACTGGGTCACTGCTGCCGTGACAACTCCCGTTGAGAAGATCAACTGGCCCGATACTGAGTACCCCATAGCCCTGGCGTGTGAGGGCGCTCCATATACAGTTTGAACCCCCACATAGCCCCCTATATATAGTTTGAACTGCCACATAACCCCCTATATACATTTAGACCTGACACACAGACCCTATTTACAGTATGAGCCCTCACATAGCCTTACTATATACAGTATGACCTCTCATATAGTCCCCTATATACAGTATGAGTCCTCAAATTGTCACTCTATATACAGTATGAGCACTCAAATAATCCATCTATATTCAGTAGGAGCCCTTACACAGCCCTCCTATATACAGAATGAGCCCTCACATATCCCTGTTATATGCAGTATGAGCCCTTACACAGCCCTCCTATATACAGTATGAGCCCTCACATATCCCTGGTATATGCAGTATGAGTGACTCTCCCCCAGAGGCCGTGGGGTACTCGGTGCCGGGCCCGTTGATTTCAATAGGAGATGTCACAGTGGCAGTGACCCGGTCCATGGCCTCAGGCGGTCAATGTAAAAGGGGTAGAGTGATGGGGATAAAGTTATTGAGATGATTCGTGACGCCACCTGTAGAGTTGAGTGAAACGGGTCGAAAAAATTGAAAAGTCGCCGACTTTCGCCAAAGTCGGGTTTCATGAAACGAAACCCGACCTTAGCGTGAGGTCGGCCACGAGGTCAGCGACTTTAGCGCCAAAGTCGCGTTTCAAAAGATGCTTGAGCGCCCTTTTTGCAGCCAATCAGGAAGAAAGGATACTGTGGGCAACATGATGACATAGGCAGCAGTCACCACCATCTTGGAGAAGGGCATGCAAGTGATTGGCTTGCTTTGTGGGGCATCACAGTGGGGTATAAAAGGGCGGGGACGCCGACCGCCATGTTACCCATGCTGATCTCAGAATAGGGAGAGCTGCTGCTGCTTCTGTAGGGAGAGTGTTAGGCAGGGAAGAAGATACCAAAAACAGATTCTGCTGCTAGCGATTTTGCCTGTACAACACACCAGTCACTGTGCAGTACAAGGGGAGGCTATATTTTGGTGCATCAGCTCTGTTGGTTATTAGGCTGCCTTTTAAGGTTACCTGGTAGCTGCATTGCTGTGTGCCCACAGCTGAGCAAACTGCTTTTTTCAAAGCAATCCAGATTTTATTGTTTTGTCCTTGTGAGTTACTGATCGTTCATTTTTCACACACCGTACTGCGGTGTACGCTCCTTTCTCAGTACCGTGTAACGCCTGTTATCACGGCCACAGTGAAGCTATCTGTGTGTGACTCTGTAAGGATAAGTCGAGGAGTTGTTCCGTTCTTACAGACCTCCACCTTATAGTTTTGTCTGGTTTTCAAACAGTTTAGTATATTTGCTGTTTGATTACATTCAAAACTATAGAGAGACAGCGTGTATCAGTCCGTATACTAAAACACGGAGCTTGACAATTTTACATACACTGGACAGCGGTGTACGTGCACGCTCCTCTCAGTACCGTGTAACGGCTGTTATCACGGCCACAGTGAAGCCATCTGTGGGTGACTCTGTAAGGATAAGTCGAGGAGTTGTTCCGTTCTTACAGACCTCCACCTTATAGTTTTGTCTGGTTTTCAAACAGTTTAGTATATTTGCTGTTTGATTACATTCAAAACTATAGAGAGACAGCGTGTATCAGTCCGTATACTAAAACACGGAGCTTGACAATTTTACATATACTGGACAGCGGTGTACGTGCACGCTCCTCTCTCAGTACCGTGTAATGGCTGTTATCACGGCCACAGTGAAGCCATCTGTGGGTGACTCTGTAAGGATAAGTCGAGGAGTTGTTCCGTTCTTACAGACCTCCACCTTATAGTTTTGTCTGGTTTTCAAACAGTTTAGTATATTTGCTGTTTGTTTACATTCAAAACTATAGAGAGACAGCGTGCGTCAGTCCGTATACTAAAACACGGAGCTTGACAATTTTACATACACTGGACAGCGGTGTACGTGCACGCTCCTCTCTCAGTGCCGTGTAACGGCTGTTATCACGGCCACAGTGAAGCTGTGTGTGACTCTGTAAGGATAAGTCGAGGAGTTGTTCCGTTCTTACAGACCTACACTGTAGGGAGATTCCAGTTCTGCCCAATTCTATATACACCTTGTAGTTTGTCATACCCTAGGCAATTTCTGCCGGTCATATTTCGGTGTTAAATAAACAGGGCCTGACTGAATCCCACAGTGTCCTGAAGTGTAGAGACATTCCAATTCTACACAGTCCTCTATACACCCTTCTAACAACATAGAGAATCTGCCTGTCATATTTCGGTGTTAAATAAACAGGGCCTGACTGAATCCCACAGTGTCCTGAAGTGTAGAGACATTCCAATTCTAGCCTGTACTATATACACCTTGTACCTTGTTTTACAGTACCAGAGAGTTGGTGTAAATTTGGGTAAATTTTTCCAAAAAATGAGGAAGTGTGGTGGAAGAGTCCGTGGAAGTGGGCGGGGGTTGGCAGCTGGTAATGATGGTGTTGGTGGTGGATCTGCTGGTAGTGGCAAAAGCAAAATAGCACCTAATACTGGAGGTGTTGAGGCTGCATCATCGTTTGGCTCCACAAGGCCTCGAAGGCTCCCTTTTCTGGGAGTAGGTAAACCGCTTCTAAAGCCGGAGCTTCAAGAACAAGTTTTGGCTTACATTGCTGACTCAGCCTCCAGCTCTATCGCCTCCTCTTCTGAAGTTTTAAAAAATAAAAGCACCGAGTCGTCATTGGAGGCTCATGGTCATGAACCACACCTTTCCTTGTGTCCTTCACCCCAACCAAAATTGAAGGATGAGGTAGGCCACACTACAGATTACTCCATGGAGCTGTTTTCACATACCATGCCTGGGTTATCAAGTCAAATCATGAATTACCCAGGCCAAGATGAATCTGACATGGAGTGCACTGATGCACAGCCACTGCTAGATTTATCTGCTGGTACATTCACTCAGAGCACTACATTGTCCTCGCAGTGTACTGAGCCAGAATCTGACCCTGATGAAACTCAGTTGCCCCCTCCCGCATACTATACCACCATACACGGTGACACAGAGGAAGGTGCACATGACATTGAAGAGGAGGTGATGGATGACCCAGTTGTTGACCCAGATTGGCATCCATTGGGGGTAGAGTGTGCCGCTGCCGATAGCTCAGAAGAGGAGGAGGAGCATCCGCAGCGGGCATCGACATTGCAACAGCTGTTATCTGGCAGGCCCGGAGCAGTCCAAAAACGGGTTACAAAAACCCAAAAAATTGCAGGACAGCTTGGCCAGACGGTCAAAAAAGCACAGCGTGCAAGGCCTCAAACTATCTTCCCTAGTAGGAAGAGTGCAGTGTGGCACTTTTTTGAACAAAATCCTAATGATCAGGCAAAGGTAATCGGTAAGAAGTGCGCAAAGACCTTTAGCCGAGGGAAAAATCTGAGAAATTTGAATACCAGTTGCATGCTAAGACATTTAACCACCATGCACATGCAAGCGTGGATGGACTTCCAAAACTCACGTTCCACATGTGCTACTGCTCCCAAAGAAGGTAGTCAGCAACGCAACATTGTTTCTCCCACTGTAAGTCCACCAGTTAGCACACCACCAGCAGCAAATATTGAGTTGTCGTCGCAAGGGCAAATCATTCAGGGAATCACACTGTTATTGCAACGAAAGACTGAATCTAGGCCATCAGAAAGAACACCAACTCCATCACCATCATCAACCCTCTCTCAGTCCACTATGTCCACCGCTACTTCCACCATATCCAGCTCTCAAGTCCAGCTCACCCTACCAGAGACTATGAGTAGGACGAAAAAGTACTCATCCTCTCATCCGTGTACACTGGCTTTGAACACCCACATTGGCAAACTAATCTCGTTAGAGATGATGCCCTATCGGTTGGTTGAAAGCGCAGATTTCCGCAAACTAATGGCCTACGCAGTTCCATGCTATGAACTACCCAGTCGCCACTTCTTTTCTCGCAAAGCCATCCCAGCCCTCAACCTTCATGTGAAAGACCGCATTGTCCATGCACTCAAGCTGTCAGTGAGTGGAAAGGTGCACCTCACAACTGATGCATGGTCCAGTAGGCATGGCCAGGGCTGTTACGTGTCCATCACTGCGCACTGGATTAATGTGGTGGATGCAGGGTCCACAGGGGACAGCGGTGGTGGCACAGTGCTGCCTAGCCCACGGTATAGGAAACAGTTGGCTGTAGGCGTTTGACCCTCCTCCTCCTCCTACAGAAGCGAAAGCTGGTCCACAGAGCGCAGTCGCACGAGCACTGCATCCGCAGTTGACAGCGTTGCAAACGAGGTGTCCCTCTATCGATCAGCCAGTGGAAAGCGTCAGCAGGCTGTGTTGCAGATGATGTGTTTGAGCGACAGACACACCGCAGAGGTACTGGCCGACTACTTTCAGCGACAAACTGAGTCATGGCTGGGTAGTCTACATCTTGAGGCAGGCAAGATAGTTAGTAATAACGGCAGGAATTTTGTGGCAGCCATAGCCCTTTCAAAACTCAGACACATACCTTGCTTGGCTCACACCTTGAACCTGGTGGTGCAGTGCTTCCTCACTAATTATCCGGATTTAACAGGCCTGCTCCTTAAGGTTCGAAGACTGTGCTTGCACATCCGCCGGTCGTCGGTACACTCCAGTCGTATGCAGAAGCTGCAGCGATGGCTCCACCTTCCCAAGCGCCGGCTAATTATCGACGTTGCAACAAGGTGGAACTCCACCCTGCACATGGTTCAGAGGCTGTGCGAACAAAGGCCGTAATGCATTTGTGGGAGGATACACGGGCAGGCACTTTGAGGGCAGACATGGAGTTGACAGGTGTGCAGTGGTCGAAGCTGAAAGACCTCTGTAAAGTCCTTCAGTGTTTTGAGGAATGCACATGGCTGGTAAGCGCAGGCGACGCCATCATATGCATGAGCATCCCACTTATGCGTCTGCTCATGCAAACTTTGACGGACATTAAGGAGCAGGCATCTGCAGCCGAGGTTGATGAGGAGGAAGAGGAGGAGGGAAGCCTTGATGACAGTCAGTCATTGTCTGGTCAGGGAACTGTCGTGTACAAGGTGGAGGAAGAAGAGGAGGAGGATGATGATTGGAATGATTATTTAGGGGAGGAGGATGCTTCTCGTGGGGCAAGAGAAAATGTTGGCTTTGCAAGGTCTGGTACAGGGTTTGTGCGTGACTGGAGGGATGTGGATTTGCCAGAAAGTGCTCCTCCACCCAGCACTCGCAGTGCATCATTGACACCAGGAACATTGGCCCACATGTCAGATTATGCCTTGCAGATCCTAAAAAGGGACCCCCGCATTGCCAAAATGGTGAACGATGATGACTACTGGTTGGCCAGCATCCTGGATCCACGCTATAAAGGCATATTCCAAAACATCATGCCACAGGAGAACCTTGACCTAATATTGGCTAACAAACAAGCTACTCTGGTAAACCGGTTGGTTGAGGCATTCCCAGCACACAGCAGCGGTGATGGTTTTTACACGAGCCGTAGGGGCCGGGGTCAACTTGGAAGCGGTGTTGGTGGTGGACACATCAGAAGTGGCGTTGGAGACAGGGGTTTCATGACCATGTTGTGGACTGATTTTTCAAGTCCCTCTCACACGACTGGTAATACTGCATCGATTGAAAGTGACAGGAGACAGCACTTGTCAAGTATGGTTACAAACTACTTTTCCTCCCATATCGATGTTCTCCCTCACAGGTCATTCCCATTTGACTATTGGGCGGCTAAACTGGACACCTGGCCTGAATTTGCACAGCTGCAAGAGTGCTATCGGAAAGAGTCTTCAGTGCTGCTGGATCAATACTGACAGAAAAAAGGACCCGTCTGTCGACCCAAAATGTGGTTAAAACTAAAAGAGAAAGAGCGCAATAGGGTCTTACCCAAGTATAAATAGATATAAATCAAGATATTATACTCACCTTATGTAGGAGAGTTTCAGACACAAAGGAACAAAGGTCAGCCTGCTGCACATCCAAATGGCCACTCCGTGACCATAAATCATCAGATTTAGGGAAAAGAATTTTTGGATTAAACGTGCGCTGCTAGACAAATGACTCCTTCCAGATTGCGTACTTTATACTTTTAATTCCCAACGCGTTTCGAAGTTAACACTTCTTCCTCAGGGGATATGTGTTAGTATGTGTTTGTGTTTGCCTGCCATTGTTTTCAGTGTAGTTTGACGAACATTCGACGAACTTGCCTCCTGTGCGACGAACCAAAACACTAGCGGGGTGGCTCAACACTACTCATGATATATAGACGTACATTGTTAATGTTTAAACTATGCTATATATATCTGCTATCTGATGATACTATACACTTTGTCTACTTTTTATATTCTTGTCTAATCCATACTAAGCCTGGGAGTGTCTCTGTGTGACTGATGGAATATACTGTATATGGAGATTGACAATTATCCTTTGACTGAATAGAGCTGTACGTTTCTGATACAGTACCATATATGTGATGTTATTTTGTGTCTATTTTGTGCTAAATTTAGAAGTTTAGTGGAAGAGGCCGCGGACGTGGGCGTGGGGGGACCAGCTGGTGCTGATGGTGGTGGTGCATCTGCTGGTAGTGGCAAAAACACAATAGCAGCTAAGGCAGGAGATGTTGAGCCTGCGTCATGGTCTGTCTACAGAACGCCTGGAAGGCTACCTTTTCTGGGAGTAGGTTAACCGTTTTTAAAGCCGGAGCATGAGGAACTGGTTTGGGCTTACACTGCCGAAACAGACTCCAGCAAATATGCCCTCCTCTTCTGAAGTTTCAAAAAATGCAAGAACTGAATCGTCAAGTTCTGGCTCCTGGTCAGGAAGAACCCCTTTCCTTGTCTCCTGCACCCCCACCCAAAGTGAATGATGCAGCAGGCCACACTTCACATTAGTCCATGTAGCTCTTTCTATCATACCATGCATGGGTTATCAAGTCAAATCGTGAATTCCCCAGTCCAAGATGAATCTGACATGGAGTGTGGGTGGCCAGGCAGGGCAGTGGAGTTAATCGGTACCGGGACGGTGTCTCCCTGGGATGTGTCACAGTGGTGGTGACCCGTTCCATGGCCCTGGGCGTCCATGCAAAGGGGTGAGTTACGTTTATAGGTGAATGATACGTGACGCCACCTGTGGTTTCTGAGTAGATTGACCAGCGCTGCAGTGGCGCTTCTCTGGGACAGAAGTTGTGGTGCAGCTAAGATGTACAGTCATATGTAAAAGTTTGGGCACCCCTATTAATGTTAACCTTTTTTCTTTATAACAATTTTGGTTTTTGCAACAGGTATTTCAGTTTCATATGTCTAATAACTGATGGACTCAGTTATATTTCTGGATTCAAATGAGGTTTATTGTACTAACAGAAAATGTGCAATCTGCATTTAAACAAAATTTGACTGGTGCAAAAGTATGGGCACCCTTATCATTTTCTTGATTTGAACACTTCTAACTACTTTTTACTGACTTCCTGAAGCACTAAATTGGTTTTGTAACCTCATTGAGCTTTGAACTTCATAGCCAGGTGTATCAAATCATGAGAAAAGGTATTTAAAGTGGCCACTTGCAAGTAGTTCTCCTATTTGATTCTCCTATGAAGAGTGGCATCATGGGCTCCTCAAAACAACTCTCAAATGATCTGAAAACAAAGATTATTCAACATAGCTTTTCAGGGGAAGGATACAAAAAGTTGTCTCAGAGATTTAACCAGTCAGTTTCCACTGTGAGGAACATAGTAAGGAAATGGAAGAACACAGGTACAGTTCTTGTTAAGCCCAGAAGTGGCAGGCCAAGAAAAATATCAGAAAGGCAGAGAAGAAGAATGGTGAGAACAGTCAAGGACAATCCACAGACCACCTCCAAAGACCTGCAGCATCATCTTGCTGCAGATGGTGTCACTGTGCATCGGTCAACAATACAGCGCATGCATAACGCCTTTTTGTATGACCAAACAACTCAATCTTTGTTTCATCAGTTCACAGGACCTTCTTCCAAAATGTAACTGGCTTGTCCAAATGTGCTTTTGCATACCTCAAGCGACTGTTTGTGGCGTGCTTGCAGAAACGGCTTCTTTCGCATCACTCTCCCATACAGCTTCTCCTTGTGCAAAGTGCGTTGTATTGTTGACCGATGCACAGTGACACCATCTGCAGCAAGATGATGCTGCAGGTCTTTGGAGGTGGTCTGTGGATTGTCCTTGACTGTTCTCACCATTCTTCTTCTCTGCCTTTCTGATATTTTTCTTGGCCTGCCACTTCTGGGCTTAACAAGAACTGTACCTGTGTTCTTCCATTTCCTTACTATATTCCTCACAGTGGAAACTGACAGGTTAAATCTCTGAGACAACTTTTTGTATCCTTCCCCCTGAAAAGCTATGTTGAATAATCTTTGTTTTCAGATCATTTGAGAGTTGTTTTGAGGAGCCCATGATGCCACTCTTCATAGGAGAATCAAATAGGAGAACTACTTGCAAGTGGCCACTTTAAATACCTTTTCTCATGATTTGATATACTTGGCTATGAAGTTCAAAGCTCAATGAGGTTACAAAACCAATTTAGTGCTTCAGAAAGTCAGTAAAAAGTAGTTAGGAGTGTTCAAATCAAGAAAATGATAAGGGTGCCCATACTTTTGCACCGGTCAAATTTTGTTTAAATGCAGATTGCACATTTTCTGTTAGTACAATAAACCTCATTTGAATCCAGAAATATAACTGAGTCCATCAGTTATTAGATATATGAAACTGAAATACCTGTTGCAAAAACCAAAATTGTTATAAAGAAAAAAGGTTAACATTAATAGGGGTGCCCAAACTTTTACATATGACTGTAGAAGCCCTGCACAGGTATGGCCATTGTTGCAGGGCACATGAAAGAGTTGGTAGATGGTGTGCAGTGCAGGATGTAGCAGAGCCGTGTGCCAGGCGCAAGAGAAAGAGGACAGACACAGTCGTGCAGTTCCTTTACCTGTACTTGGTATGTGCCGTCCAGGACCCAGAGTACAGATGGAGAAGGAGTTGGTCAGCCTTGAAGCCAATTTGGAATTCTCTCTCTGCAGATAGGTAGTGTAGCCTCGGTTCTAGTGCTTATCTGAGGTACTCGCAGTGCTGAGTTCAATGAAGTTCCCCCTGTTGACTCTCTCTTGGAACTTTCTCGTATGGCAGGCAGCCGTAGCCTTTTCCTTCTGGCTCCCACATGTTGCTGCTGGGGCCTCCGAGCCTTAGTTGGGTACAGAGCATTTACAGCTGCTACTTCCTCCGGTTTCTGCTGCAGGAATGTCAGTGTCCCTACAAACTCAGAGACCGGAATCCGGACCATGGGCTCAAGCTAAGAGTGAGCCTTAACTCTGCTCATCCTCCAGCTCCCCTTCTCACGTCCACACACATCCCCTTCCCTTCACAGACTGCCCTAACTTACCTCCTCCCGACCACAGACAGCAGCTCCTCAGCAGTCAGGTTCAGAGGTCTCCATGCTGGCCTGGAGTAGGAAATGTGTTGTGTGTTGGTTTAGCTGCTAGAGAGATCCTTCGTGCTCCCAAGCATGACATCACACTCCCTAGGAGGAAGGTAATGCCACTGTGGCGACCGTACTCCTGGGGGCGCCACAAGTGCACTGAGGCCCAACCACTGCTAGATGATTCTGCTGGTACATTGACCCAGACCATTACATTCCCCTCGCACTCTACACAGCCTGAATGTGACCCAGATGAAACTCAGGTTACCCTTCCCATATACGGTACCATCTTACACGGTGACAAAAAGGAAGGTGCAGCTGAAAGTGCAGGTTCGGCCCACCCGCCGTCAGACACACCGCCGTACTATGAGGGGCCCTGTGCCAGTGCCGTCGCCAACGAGTGGGCCCCCCCTGCTTGCTCTGGATCACAGTACTTGCAAAGTTGAAATACTTACCTCTCCCTGCTCCACCGCCATGACATCTTCCGCGTTTCCTGACAGTGATATTCTGATCAGAGAGCGCAATGACATCACGTCTGTACGCCCAGACTAGTACAGGGATTCCCTAGCGTGGAGACTTATTTGAGGAGACTTATTTAATTCTTTTCAATGTTGGGACAGCAATTTTTGAGGAGCACTATACTCTGGTGAATTATATATGGGGCCCACCATACACTGGAGCATTCCAAAGGTGGACATCAGACACTGGAGCAGCATTTACAGGGCCCATTATACACTAGAGCATTAGAAATGGGGCCCATTATATATAGAGCATTATCTGAGCCCATAAGACAGTGCAGCTGCATCCATGGGGACCAACATATACTGTAGCATTATGTGGAGCTCATCATATACTGTTTCAAACATTATATGGGACCAATGATTCTGATATGTGAAATATATGGGCCTCATTACTCTGTATAGCGCACTATGCGGTGGCCATAATACTGTATGGAGTAAGATACTGTCCGTTTTTGGAGCTATTGGAGAATTTAAAATGGATATCAGTTATGAGATGTAAAAAGTGAAGTATTTTTCATTGTATTATACCGCTATTTCTCTGCCGTTTCGGAGCATCATGAGTTGTGGTATGTGTTAAAGGGGCGCTCTTTGGCCCAGGGCACATGAAAACCTGGAGCCAGCCCTACCCCCCCCACAAATTTAGCCAAATAACCCCCATTTTTCAGTGCGTAACTAGTATTATGAAGTAAATTAAGGTTGAAAAGCTTCAGTAATAAGATTTGATGTTTTTGGCATTCAAAAGGGCACTGTAGGTGTGTTTCCTGGCCTCCACTCCCTGCCGACTTTGCTTCCCCATTGACTTGCATTGGGTTTCATGTTTCAGTCGGCCTTCGACTTTTCACAAAAATCGGCCGATTTCGTTCGACCCGACTTTTGCGAAAGTCGGGTTTCATGAAACCCGACTCGACCCAAAAAAAGGCAAAGTCGCTCATCTCTGCCACCTGTGGTTCCTGGTCAGTTTGAGCAGGGTTGCTCCTCTGGAACAGATGTTGTGGTGCAGCAATGATGTTGAAGCTCCCCACAGGTGGAGCTGTACTCCCAGGGCAGGGTAGATGAGGTTGGTAAACGGGGAGATTGTGTGAAGATGTAGATGTAACAGAGCTGGGTGCAAGGCGCAGGAATAAGTGGAGGACACAAGGGCATGTAGTTCCAAGGCTTTATTCACAGTCTGGTGCGCACAGATGCCCGCTTCAGTGCCGTATCCTCCAGGTCAGGGGCTCAGCCAACTCCCAGGCAAGGTAAAGTACACCTTTCCAGCACTCCTCCAACATGTGCCTTCTCTGAACGTCTCCTCACTAGCGCTTAAACTGAAGTACTTGTAGTTGTGTATTAAACTCAAGTTGCTCCTTTCAGATGTTACTTGGAACTCCACTCGTATGACAGACAGCTGTAGCCCGCTTCGGGGGCTTCTTACTATCAGGTCCGAGTATTATGTGGGAATAAAGTGGTGACTTCTATTCCTCCGGTTTCTGCTGCAGGAACATCAGTATCCATACAACTTTGGAGACCGGACTCCTGACCATGCACTTTAACTTAAGGAAGGGCTCTGCTCTCACCCTTGTCCTCAGTTCTCTTCTCCCCACGTTCCATACTAATCTATCTTCCTTCTGAAGAATCAGGCTTTCTTTTGCTCTTTCCTGTGCCAGCAGCTCCAGATCACAGGAGTCTGCTGCAGCACTTGCTTTCACTCCATCCCTCTCTGGAGATCTTCTCTCACTGACTGACCCTTTTCCTAACATTCTCCCACTCTCATGTGCAGTCTAAGCTCCACCCACCTCCCAGCACTCTTCGTGTTCCAAGCAGGGAGCCACAAAGGTTGCTCTGCTACACTACTGGTGTGTGTGGGATGTGAGTGTTGGAGTGTGGTCAGGTGTCTCCACCTTACCTGGATAGTGGGGTACCACACCTCAGGAGGAGGTGCAGTACCTCTGTGGTGACTGAACCCTCAGGGGCACCACATACCCCCCCGTTAACCACAGCACGTCTGCGGGCTGCAAGTGAAACAAAGGATGTTACATAAGGAACATACAAAATTTTTATTTTAACAATACTGTCTGCAGTAAACATTACTTATATTACTATAAAACATCTTCTTCTCCTAAGAGAGGCACTTTTACTTTTAATGTTACCTAAGATAACTTTGGTTTTACTACTACAACCTGAAGTGCTACCTTGGTGACAACCGCTAACTATGGTTCGCCACCTGGTTTAAATTTTTATTCAAAACTTCACATTTTTATTAAGCATTGTTCCTAATCAAATAGCTAAACATTGCTACCAACATTTTCATAAGGCACAATATAAAAGACTATACGGTAAAACAACAGTAATTCTTGCAAGTGCTGGACACCTCTCCCAGCCGGGATTTCTTGCAGTGTCCCTGGTGCTGAGGCAGAACTTCAGGGCTGAGGTAGTCCTATGTTGAGGTTTTAGTAAAACCAATAGAGAGCACCTTAAGAGGCGCAAACTATTTACAATGAAAGTTTGTGAATCACTTTCAATCATGGAAGTTCTTATTTTAGGGAAAACTGATGCCAAAAACAAGGCAAACCTTGAAGAAAGAAAAACAAACAATGAGGGCACAATGGTGCCCATACCCTCCAGGGTAACAGTTCAGTTACTGGTAAGTATTCTTAGTGGTTTTCCCCTCCTGGGGTGGTGGAGGCAGGTCTCTAAGATACCCCCCTTGAGTGCCATTTCCCGGTCCCAGGCCAGATCCAGCACAACCTGCCTGGACGTTGGAGCGGATGGGAACTCAGAGGTCTCCCCGGCTGCAGGGGCGGCGGTCATACCTGACGCTTCCTGGTGGTGTTCCGGCTCCGGTGCAGGCACTGGACGGCAGCCGGTGACAGCGGTAGTTGTTGGAGCTGCCTGGTCAGCTGGTTCAGGGTCTGCTGAGGCCTCCGGTGGGACCTGCGCGGCCACGCCAGGTCCAGACAGGAACACAGTCTCTGCCTCACAATCAGCTTCCGGGTCCTCTGGTAACTCCTCCTGGCAGGTAGCGCTCAGCGGCGGCAGCAGCGTGGAGGTGGTAACGGGCGCTGCCGATGGCATCGCAGCAGCTGCGGGCTTCACAGGTGCTGCCTGGGGGAGAACTGGTGCAGCGGTGGTGGGTACCGGTAGTGGAGGTACCGTTTCTGCAGGCCCCTCCTTCGTGCGCTGCCTATCCAAGGCCTGCAGTGTCTCCTGCTTGAGCCGCAGACTGCGGTTCAGCATAGCGATCTCTTCTTCCAACTGCTGACGGTCCATTACGGAAGCAGGGCTGGAGCCTTCAACTGGTGCTCCGGGGAAGGCAAGCTCCTCTTCCTCACACTCTTCAGGCCTCCTTCCTTCTTCCATCATGGCGTCCTGGCTCCTCTCTGGGCTTTCTTCCCGCCTTACAGCTCTGCTCCTCCTTCCTGGGGCTGCGCCTCCTTCCTCTTCCTCCATACCAAGCCAGTATACGAACCCCTCTGGGGGTGGGCCATGTTGCTGCTGCATAGAAGTTCAGGCAGGGGAAGCCCAGGACAGTTCACGCTCTTTTCTTAGGGCCACCCATGTTGTCACGCCATTCTCCACCATGACGGCGGCCATTTTGAGAGTCCATTTTACAGTCTATCATTTTGGTTCTTTTGCACATTTTCAGCAATCTTAAGTCCAATGTAATAAATCTTCAGCACACAGGACCCAGTGGTAGCGGGCTTCGTCATCCTGTTCATGACACCAAAATTGATCGCCCGCCAGGGCAGTGGGGTACTCGGTACCGGGCCAATGTCTCAGAGGGATGTGTCATGGTGGGGTGACCCAGTTTGTGGCCCTGGGCGTCCATGCAAAAGGGGTAGAACGTGGCTGAATAAAGTTTATAAGTGGATGATACGTGACGCCACCTGTGGTGCTCGGCAATGAAGGGGTTAAGTCGATGCTGCAGGCAGATCCTCTGGGACAGATGGTATAAGGCAGCAAGATGTAATAGCTCCCCACAGGTAGAGCTGTAGTCGCAGGGCAGTAGTAATAGGTGTTGAGGAAAAGGGTGCAGTGTCAGGCACAGAGATGTAGCAGTGCTGGAGGGGTTGCAGGAAGAAGGCAATGACACAACGGGGTGCAGTTTCTTTTACCTTTACTTTGTAAGTGCAGTCCAGGATCCAGATTACAGATGGAACAGGAGTTGGCCAGCCTGGAAGCAACTTGGGAATCTCTCTATGCAGATGGGTTGTGTAGTCTCCTTTCTAGCGCTTATCAGAGATACATGCAGTACTGAGTTACACTGAAGTTCCTCTTGCTTGCTCTTTTAGAACCCCCTCATATGGCAGACAGCTGTAGCCTCCTTCTTCTGGCTCACACGTCACTGTTGTGCCTCCGAGTCTTATGTGGGAACAGAGCATTTACAGCCTCCTGTTCCTCCGGTTTCTGCTGCAGGAACATCAGCATCCATACAACCTCGGAGACCGGACTCTGGACCATGCACTATGCTAGAAGTGAGCCTGAACTCCGCTCAATCCTCCAGCTCTTCTTCTCCTATCCACACACTTTGCCCTCCTCACACGAACTGACTAACTTCCCCCTTCCCGGCCCCCAGAGAGCAGCTCCTCCCCCAGTTTGATTCAGAACTCCCTCTGCTGGCCTGGAGTGGGAACTGTGCTGTGTGTGGTATTTACCTGATAGAGAGACCCTTTATTGCTTCCAAGCATGACATCACCCTCCCAAGGAGGAAGGTAATGCCACTTTGGCGACCATACTCCTGGAGGCGCCACATGAGCCCTCCCATGTCCCCCGTATATACAGTATGAGCACTCACAAAGCCTCCTACACACAGACACACATTCACACATAAAATAAAACACATACTCACCTCAATCCTGTTCCTCCCGGCGCTCTGCTTTGGTCTTTGCTGTGTGTACTGACACATCGCACCGCAGACGCGATGTAGTGACATCATTGCTTTTATTGTCTCAATCACAAATGCTGCTGAATGGTGGAAGAAAGAGTAGGCGATGCCATCCTCGACCATTATATTGTCCATATTTGTATCCCAAGGATGCAGACAGTGGTGAAATCAAAACACTGGTCAGAGGATGGCAGAAAGATGCAGACTGGGCCACTGTTTTCAGCCCTTCAGCTGTTTTGGTCCACAGTAGGGACTGGAACAGCCAGAGGTGGCCTGTGAGCCACACATTACACACATCTGTGCTAAGCCAATTCAATATTGCAATGTGAATAGCATCTAAGTAAGGTTATGTGCACGTCTTTTTTGTTTGTTTCCGTTAGAACAAACAAATGAAACATAAAAACTAAATTGGCATTCCATGAATGCCTGTGTCAAAGCAGAGGTGTCACATTGGATTAGATGGGGATTGTCTGCTTTTGGTTTGTTATTTGTTGTTTATATTTTAGAATAAAAAAAAAATATACAGGACTTCATGACAAACTGGAGTAAAGGTGTAAAAAACAGTTTGGAATGTATCAGGAACATCCACTAGGTGGCACTACTGTTTTCTGTCTGCTGAATAGTCTTTGTACCACAAGCATTGCTCTAGTATAAAGAAAAGGCTGTAGTCAATGATGAGCTAAGTCATCTGAACATTACTTCCCAATTTGTGGTTGGACCATGCTCCTACCTTCTTCTTTAGTCATTCCTCCTCTTGCCCCTAATGTTTTCTGTTAGCTTAACCTGTGTAAACATGGATCTAATATAGTGTGTGTTTATATACTCACCGATTGTCATGTTTCCTGATTTTTGGCGCTGCTATGGACCTTTTCTTATTCACGTGACCTTCAGGCTCACTGGATGACCCTGAACTTTTTGCATGAGGTAGAAATCGCCTTATTAGGGTACGCTCAAACTAGCGTATTAAAAAAAAAAAAAAAAAAAAAAATCGGTCCCATTCTAATCCAAGGGAGTGGGATGATTATTCCTCACTTGTCATCTGTGTGCTGTTCGGGTGCAATCCGCTATCTTACTTAAGTTATTCATCTTTTATAGTGTGAAATATAGCGTGGCACTACTGCAGGGTGCACAAGTAGGTTACCCAAACCAAAGAGCAATAATGAAAATAACTTGGCACTGAACTTATGGCGTTCATGAAAATGGAAAAGAATTTTATTTATGCAGTCTGCAAAAAACGTTTTGGCCTACATGGCTTTCATCAGTCTGCGAAAGAATATATCAAACAGGAAAACAAAATTATAATAAAAATGTTGACGTGACCATCATGATATTGCATAGACATTGTATACAATAATTGGAACAGCAATATAGTAAAGGAAAAGACAAATACTGACGAGCATGCTGTTATTCATGTCTAAAGATAACCAGATGGGAGGACGGAAGAAAAAATTAAGGAAAAAAAATTGGAATGATAGAAAAAAATAGAAAAATGGACCAACCCGACTGCTTTAAATAACTTGGTAAGGAGGTAATACGATAAGAAATGTGTCAACTCCTGATGAAATAATATAAGGTATTATAAGGTTAATGAGCTGAAGGTAAATGCTCATACAGATAATACCAAGGTATTATGGAATCATACCTGCTGTAAGGACTGTAATGGTGGGCTGTCCAGCTCACTGTCCAGGTAAAATTCTGTACAATAATCAATTTGTGGAGAGCTATCCAGCTCCCTGTCCAGGCAAAGTTATGTGTAGTAACCAAGCACCAAGAGGTAAGTACAAGTGGAACGATTCATAGGTGCACACAGAAAAAAAGGGAAGAAAAGAGCTTTTTAACTTTTATTTATAATCAGGGTGCCTGTATAGTTGGACCATGTAAAGCTAAAAAAATAATAACAAGGTGATGTATGTGAGGAAATAAGTAACTAATCCATGGAGATTTAAAAAGATACTGTAAAGATGCCTATTGCGTGAAAATGTATGGATAGTAGTCCAGCAGGCTGTTGTGTCAGAGATCCCTCTAAATACAAACATAAGGTAGGTATAAAGTGCTAAGTGTTTGAATGGGTGATGACAGGGAAAACATTTACCTGCTCACTACTTTTACATGAGTATGTCAGTACATCAGGTCCTAATGTGGCTAGAGAAAAAAGCACCATACAATTACCATGATGTAGACATGGTGGCAAATCATGACAGATCAGTGTATGTGCATAACAAGCGCTTACCGTAGGTGTTCAGGGGTACGGATGTGGTTTCCACCACTTGTCGCGTCGCTGTATGGTGCCTAAATGAAGGGAGCTAAATAAGGAGGGGGCGGGACTAAGCGCCTCATGTGTCAGGAGCTGATGGACAGGAAATGGCGGCGGCATGCGTTCACACAGTCAGGAAGGCACTGTGCTTGCGTTCCATAAGCAGGAAGTGACCCTGTGTATGTGCCTGAGACCAAACTAAGCGCTGTTATGTGCTTCTATTATCTTATGGGGGCATGAGAAGCCATTACACCTATTAAAATAGCGCTATAATATTATGAAGTGTCCTATTTTATTTAATTGGCGTATATATAAGAATTGTATGCTATTATGGCACCGGGGTGTATGATTTTGAAGTGTCCCTTGTTTCATGCAGTACCTTAGTATAATGCCTGCAAAAAAAGACCGAATTGTGCATTGCTGTATGCTCCTATTATCTTATGGTGGCATGAAAAGCCATAACACTTATTAAAATAGCAATATAGCATTGTGAATAGTGTTGAGCATTCCGATACCGCAAGTATCGGGTATCGGCCGATATTAGCTGTATCGGAATTCCGATACTGACTTCCAATACTTTTTTCCTATCGGATACCGGAATCAGAAGTTCCCATAATGCTATCAGCCCGCTCGCTTTGATTCAGCCAATGGGAATCCTCAGAAGTGTGGGCACATCCTGTTAGGCATGTAGGCATGTTAACTATTGGCATGGCTGTGATTGGCTGCTGAAATGATGTCATGATGCACTATAAAAGCCACTGCCGCCGCCATTTCTGGTCACTCTGCTGTGAATTCAGTTAGGGACAGGCTGCTGTTGAAGACTGTGAGGGACAGTTAGAAATAGCGATTCTAAAAACAATATTGTGCTTTACCCAGGCTACATAAACCACCACTGTAGCTTTCTTTTGCCTAGCAGCAGCAGTGTTCACAGCTATCTGCAAGGGCTGTGTGAGTGCAGCTCACGCTGTGGAGTGGGTACTGCAGCCACGTCTGGTTGTAGGCCGCCCAGTGTGCCTCACACATTTTTCTTTTTGAGCTGCTTATTTTTCAAAAAATTCTATCTAGTGTGCTTCCATCCGTATCCATATATGTTGGTTGCAAACACTAGTAGTAGACAGCGGAGCCTTTCTGCAGTCTTTCAGTGCTAGTGCCCACTTAGCTGCACTGTTCACGGCTGTCTGAGGGGTCTCTGACTGTGTGAGTGCAGCTCACGCTGAGTAGTGTGTCCTGCAGCTACGTCTTGTTGTAGGCCACTCAGCGTGTCACTGCCTCACACATTTTTCTTTTATTGCAGCTCATTTTTTCTCCTATTAGTGTGCATCCATCCGTATCCATATACGGTGGTTGCAAACACTCTAGGAGTACACAGCAGAGCCTTTCTGCAGCCTTTCAGTGCTAGTGCCCACTTAGCTGCACTGTTCACGGCTGTCTGAGAGGTCTCTGACTGTGTGTGAGTGCAGCTCACGCTGAGTAGTGTGTCCTGCAGCTACATCTGGTTGTAGGCCGCTCAGCGCGTGTCACTGTCTCACACATTTTTCTTTAATTGCAGCTCATTTTTCTTCTCCTATTAGTGTGCATCCATCCCTATCCATCTACATTGGTTGGTTGCAAACACTATATAGGAGTAGATAGAGGAGCATTGTTTCTGGCTTGTGCCCTTCAGCTGCAGCCAGATTAGTATTACCCAATTTTTTTGGAGCCTCATCTTTTGCATTGTAGGTTACCTGCCTGCATTGTAATAGCTCCAGAAAGTTGGTGATACTCTGACTTTCAAATCTTTGGTCACATCCTTTTAGTTTTTTTTCCCCCAAAAAAAAACAAAGTTCACCAAACACTACATTTGAAAGTTGTGTAGGCCACATTAGCTCCCATTAAAGTGTAGTCGACCCACACACTTCATAAAATTAGTGTTTCTTATACCTGTAATCAGCTGTTCAGGAATAAGCACACTAAGGCCCCCCTTTGTACTTTTCTGCCTATCTTTCTCAGTCTAGCAAGATGAAGAAGGCAGGGAGTAAGGCACGTGGCTGTGGGCGTGGAGTTTCAGCAGGGAGAGGACGTGGGGATTCTGCAGGGAGAGGACATGGGGATTCTGCAGGGAGAGGACGTGGGGATTCTGTGCCTGCTGTTGGCACCAGTGAGTCAGCATCCCCCAGTTTTAGCAGGCAACAGTCCTTTATGCGCAGCTTTGTAGGACCTCACCGTACCCCACTGCTGCTGGAGGAACAAATTGAAGCCGTTGTCGGATGGATGGCAGCTAATGCATCGACTTCAATTACTTCCACATCCTCTCAGGGCCAGAGCACCGAAGAGCAACCATCTGTCTCTTCACCACCTGCCAAAGTGCCCAGGCAGTCAGAGACCCCTGGACAGGAGCTATCACAGTCTCTACTTCTGTTCTCGGAATCTGTTGGTTTGGAAAGAGGGGGCCAGCCAAGCAGCATTCCAGAATGTGAATAAGAGGGAGTATGCAGTGATGCGCAACTTCTTTGTCCCTCTGAATCTGAAGAGGCGGGTGGGCCAGTGCCTATGGTCAGCACACCTCAGTACGCATCAGATGATGACGAGACTTAGTTACCACTTTCTGGTGCGTACGGTGCTGGCGAGACAACCCCGGGAGAAGCAGGTGTTTGAAGAGGGGAGTGTAGATGATGAGGTCCTTGACCCATCATGGCGTGAGGAACAGGAAGGTGGTGGGAGCAGCTCTGAGGAAGAGATTCCCTGAACGGCCAAAACCAGAGGGAGAGGGCAGACTTGGTTGCCTGTAGCCTCCACTTCGGCACCCGTTAGGAGCATTCCACTTTCAAAAGGCAAAACGGGTGCTCCCAAGACTTGCAGTGCGTGGTCCTTTTTTGATACAGTTGCAGATGACATTTGATTTGTCAAATGCAAGCTGTGACATCAGAGAGTCAAAAGAGGGAAAAATGTCAGCAACCTCAATACCTTTAATATGTGGAAAAATGTGCGGACCAAGCACGAGGTGGAGTTACACAGACACACTGAAGACGTAGGCCAATGTACAGCACCACCTACCACCTCTTCAGCTCGTGTTGGGGCCTCTTCCTCCAGCTAACACACAGCTGGTTCGGCTTCCTCACAGGATCGCCAGGGAAGAACCTCTGGCACTGTTGTCCGGAGACCCTGTGACATTCCACCCACAGCACCACGTTCCAAGTCATCCTCACACTTCCAGGCCACTCGACAGCCATCGGTAGCACAGGCATGGGAGAAAAGGCGGCCATACTCGGCAAACCATCCCCGAGCACAGGCTCTGAATGCTGGCATTACCAAACTACTGGCACTTGAAATACTGTCATTCAGGCTGGTGGAGACTGACACCTTCCGGGACTTCATGGCATTGGCAGTCCCACAATACACCGTGCCCAGCCGCTTTTATTTCAGCAGGCGAGCCGTCCCTGCCCTGCAGAAACATGTGGAGGCAAACATAAAACATGCGCTACTAAACGCCGTCAGTTGCAAAGTCCACCTGACTACCGATGCGTGGACCAGTAACCATGGTCAGGGACGATACCTTTCCCTCACTGCCCATTGGGTCAATGTTGTGGAGCCGGGTACAGATCTGGAGAGTGGCACTCTACGTGTTCTGCCAACTCCACGGATTGCAGGAATCCAGTCTGTACACATTGACTCCTCCTCCTATTCAAGTTCCTCTGAAACAGTGCAGCAGGAGCCTGTTATGACTGATATGAGCACAGCCATGGTCAAACGTCAACAGGCCGTACTGAAATTAATTTCTTTGGGGAATCAAAGCCACATAGCACAGGAGCTCTGGAATGCCATCAAGCAGGAGAGGGACGTGTGGTTTCTGCCAGCGAATCTCCAGCCGGGCTTGGTAGTGTGTGACAATGGCCGAAATCTGGTGGCAGCTCTTGGCCTTGGCAACCTCACTCACATCCCATGTCTGGCACATGTGCTCAGCTTGGTCATGCAGAGCTTTCTGAGGGACTAACCGGATCTTGATGCACTGCTGCACAAGGTCTTCATAGAGTGCGCTCACTTGCATCGTTCCAGCACGGCAAGATCGCGCCTTGCTGCTCTGCAGCGCCGATTACGCCTTCCGGAACATCGCATCATATGTGACCTACCCACCAGGTGGAATGCAACATTCCATATGTTGGAGCAGTTGTGTGAGCAGCAGGCAGCAGTCAAGGAGTACCAGCTACATCAGGCGCAAACAAGTCGCAAGTGCACCGGTCACACTTCAGCACCACTGAGTGGGCCTCTACGAAGAACATCTGCCTCATTTTGCGTGCCTTCGATGATTCCACGTGGATGGCGAGTGCAGATGATGCACTAGTCAGCATGACTGTTCCCCTTATCTGCCTGCTTCAAAAAACACTGCAAGCACTAAGGGATGAGGTTTTGGAAGAGGAGGAGGAGTCCCAAATGCCATCTGCCTCTGGACAGTCTGCGCTACGTGCTTCCTCACAAAGGCCTAGGCAGGGGCCACTTTGTGAGGAGGATGAGGAGGAGTCGATGGAGGAGGAAGACATCTCTCCACAGGAGCGAGGTACACAAAGCTCTAGTCAGTATGTACAGCGAGGGTGGGGTGATGCAGAGCAGGCAGAGATCACGCCTCAAGCAGGAGACAGCAGTTCTTTGGCAGTTGGGAGTCTGCAGCACATGGTTGACTACATGCTGCAGTGCCTGAGAAACGACCGCCGCATCGCCCACATTCTCTTCACGGCTGATTATTGGGTATACACCCTTCTAGATCCTCGCTACCGGGACAACGTGCAAACCCTCATACCAACGTTGAGCCGGGAGCGTAAAGTGCGGGAGTACCAAGACACACTGGTGCAGTCCATCATGTTTTCCATTCCACCCGACATCAGTGGTGCTAGTGCTTTACAAAGCACCTCTGTGCGTTAAGCCAGTGGAGGAAACTCGGCACAAAGAGGGAGCAGAGGCAGCGCCTCAGCACAAGGCAAGACCACTATGGCCCAAATGTGGCAAAGTTTTGTGTGTCCACCACAATTGTCTACACCATCACTGACGACTCCAGGCAGCAGGAGGCAACGTTTCCGTCAGATGGTGACAGACTACATGTCTTGCCCTGTGATTGTACTCCCAGATGACTCTTCCCCCTTCAAGTTTTGGGTCTCTAAGCTGGATACATGGCCAGAGCTTAGCCAGTATGCATTGGAAGTGCTGGCTTGCCCTGCTGCCAGTGTATTATCGGAACACGTCTTTAGTGCCGCAGGTGGTGTACTAACAGACCGTCGCACGCGACTTTCTTCCGATAACGTCGACTGGCTTACTTTTCTGAAAATGAACAAGGCCTGGATCTCCCCATAATTTGCCAGTCCTCTTCCCGACTAAATAATTGATTGGCAACTGTATCCAGGTCTCCTGTTGTGTTCATGTTTCTACGACCTGAACTATAATCCCTGGGCTTCAACACAGCCAGTTGTTGCTCAGATGTGTCGTCTGCACAAAGAGAAAAACACTAGCTCCTGTGTTAGTGGGGTTCAGTAACGCCAGCTGCTCCCCTGCTGTGTGGACGGCAAAGTCTCCTGCTCCATCCACATTCAAACTACTACTGATTTTTAATCCTGCTCCACTTAGGCCTCTGGCTCCACTGTCTCTAGTATTTCCCCTGGCCTCCAACCCCGCCAGTGACAGCTCTTAAGTGGCGTCTGCATAATCCACACTTGTTCCAGTGTTACTTGGCCTCAGTCACGTCAGTTGATCCCCCGATGTGTGTCCGGCAAGGTCTCCTGCTCTGTCCACATTCCCATTACTAGTAGTGTGAATGAGGACAGAGCAGGAGACCTTGCTGGACACACATCGGGGGATCAACTGACAGGACTGAGGCCAAGTAACACAGGAACAAGTGTGGATTGTGCTGACGCCACTTCAGAGCTGTCACTGGCGGGGTTGGAGGCCAGGGGAAATACTAGAGACAGTGGAGCCAGAGGCCATAGTGGAGCACGGTTACATACAGTAGTATTCTACTACCTCTATAAAACGTGCTGCAAGTTGGCCTCAGTCTGCTCCATGCCTCATCCTGGGCTCCAACAACGCCAGTTGGTGTTCAGAAGTGCCGTCTTCACAGAGAAAAACACACTCTCTACTGTGTCTGTGGGGTTCAGTAATGCCAGCTGTTCCCCTGCTGTGTAGATGGCAAAGTCTCCTGCTGCCTCCACATGCCAACACCATCAGGCCTCAGCGTGCTCCATGCCTCATCCTGGGCTCCAACAACGCTAGTTGGTGTTCAGAAGTGCCGTCTTCACAGAGATAAACACACTCGCTACTGTGTCTGTGGGGTTCAGTAATGCCAGCTGTTCCCCTGCTGTATAGACGGCAAAGTCTCCTGCTGCCTCCACATGCCAACATCAGGCCTCAGCCTGCTCCATGCCTCAACCTAGGCTCCAACAACGCTAGTTGGTGTTCAGAAGTGCCATCTTCACAGAGAAACACACACTAGCTCCTGTGTTAGTGGGGTTCAGTAATGCCAGCTGTTCGCCTGCTGTCTAGACGGCAATGTCTCCTGCTCCATCCACATGCAAACTACTACAGATTTGTAACTGTGCTCAACTTAGGCCTCTGGCTCCACTGTCTCTAGTATTTCCCCTGGCCAACAACCCCGCCAGTTACAGCTCTGAAGTGGCGTCTGCACAATCCACACTTGTTAAGGAGTTACTGTGGCTCAGTCCCGTCAATTGATCCCCCGATGTGTGTCCGGCAAGGTCTCCTGCTCTGTCCACATTCACATTACTAGTAGTGTGAATGAGGACTGAGCAGGAGAGCTTGCCAGACACACATCAGGGGATCAACAGACGGGACTGAGCCCCAGTTACACAGGAACAAGTGTGGATTGTGCAGACGCCACTTCAGAGCTGTAACTGGCGGGGTTGTTGGCCAGGGGAAATACTAGAGACAGTGGAGCCGGAGGCCTTAGTGGAGCACGGTTACAATCAGTAGTAGTCTACAACCTCTATAAAACCAGCTGCAAGTTGTCCTCCACCTGCTGCATGCTTCATCCTGGGCTACAACACAGCCAGTTGTAGCCTGGAAGTGCCGTCCGCACAGATAGAAACACTCGCTCCTGTGTTACTGGGGTTCAGTAATGTCAGCTGCTCCCCTGCTGTGTGGATGGCAAAGTCTCCTGCTCTATCCACATTCAAACTACTATTGATTTTTAACCCTGCTCCACTTAGGCCTGTGGCTCCACTGTCTCTAGTATTTCCCCTGGCCTCCAACCCAGCCAGTGACAGCTCTGAAGTGGCGTCTGCACAATCCACACTTGTTCCTGTGTTACTTGGCCTGTCACGTCAGTTGATCCTCTGATGTGTGTCCGTAAAGGTCTCCTTCTCTGTCTACATTCCCATTACTAGTAGTGTGATTAAGAACAGAGCAGGAGACCTTGCCGGACGCACATCAGGGGATCAACTGACGGGACTGAGGCCAAGTAATACAGGAACAAGTGTGGATTGTGCTGACGCCACTTCAGAGCTGTCACTGGCAGGGTTGGAGGCCAGGGGAAATACTAGAGACAGTGGAGCCAGAGGCCTAAGTGGAGCACGGTTACAATCAGTAGTAGTCTACAACCTCTATAAAACGTGCTGCAAGTTGGCTTCAGCCAACTCCATGCCTCATCCTGGGCTCCAACAATGCCAGTTGGTGTTCAGAAGTGACGTCTTAACAGATAAACACACACTAGCTCCTGTGTTAGTGGGGTTCAGTAATGCCAGCTGTTCCCCTGCTGTGCGGATGGCAAAGTCTCCTGCTGCCTCCAACATCACACTACTACTGACTTTTAACCGTGGTCCACTTAGGCCTCTGGCTGTACTGTCTCTAGTATTTCCCCTGGCCTCCAACCCCGCCAGTCGCTGCTCTGATGTGCCGTCTGCACAATCCACACTTGTTCCTGTGTTACTGGGGCTCAGTCAAGTCAGTTGATCCCCTGATGTGTGTCCAGCAATGTCTCCTGCTCTGTCCCCATTCCCATTAATAGTTGAGGGAATGTGGACAGAGCTGGACACACATCAGGGGATCAACTGACGTGACTGAGCCCCAGTAACTCAGGAACAAGTGTGGATTGTGCAGACAACACTGCAGAGCAGCAACTGGCATGGTTGGAGGCCAGGGGAAATACTAGAGACAGTAGAGCCAGAGGCCAAAGTGGAGCACGGTTACAATCAGTAGCTGTGTACAACCAATATAAAACTCGCTCCAAGTTGGCCTCAGCCTGCTGCATGACTGAGCCCTGGGCTTCAACATCTCATGTTGCTGCTCAGAAGTGTGTTTGCCACGGGTACTCCCTCCTGCCCAGCCAGGTTCCAGCACTGTCAGCTGTTTCTCGGCAGAACCTTTGGCCTAGGTGCCTCCTTCTTGGTATCAGAGTTCCAGCAACGTCTGCTGGTCCTTGGTAGTGCTTTTTAGCACAGGTACCCCCTGCTTAGAAACCGTTTTCCAGCACCGTCAGCTGGTCCACGGTTGTGCCATTGGCTCTTGTTCCTTTTGCTGCCCCTCCGGGTTCCAGCACCGTCAGCTGGCTCTCGGCAGAGCCTTTGGCCTAGGTGCCTCCTTCTTGGTATCCAAGTTCCAGCAATGTCTGCTGGTCCTTGGTAGTGCTTTGGAGCACAGGTCCCCCCTGCTTAGTAACCGTGTTCCAGCACCGTCAGCTGGTCCACGGTTGTGCCATTGGCTGTCGTTCCTTCTGCTGCCACTCTGGGTTCCAGCACCGTCAGCTGGTTCTCGGTAGTTCCATTGACTCTTGTAGCTAATGCTACCCATCCGGGTTCCAGCACCGTCAGCTGGTTCTCAGAAGTGTCTTTGGCATGGGCACTCCCTCGTGCCCAGCCTGGTTCCAGCACGCCTGCTGTTTCCGGGTAGTGTCAACGTCACTTTGCCACTGATACATTGTCCTGTCGTGTTGCGGTCGGGTTAGCCAAGTCTATGGTGCCTGCAGTTTCAGTGCTTCCTATGTGGACTGCAGGTTCTGGAAACAAAGGCTGGTTCCATAGTGCCAATAGGAAAAGCACCCCCTGTAGGACTGTGGGTTTCGGTAAC
Source organism: Dendrobates tinctorius (assembly GCF_039654945.1). NCBI lineage: Eukaryota > Metazoa > Chordata > Amphibia > Anura > Dendrobatidae > Dendrobates > Dendrobates tinctorius. The sequence goes on along the minus strand of NW_027361708.1, from coordinate 19,093,568 downwards.
TGCGGCCTGCTCGCGGACGCGACACTTTGTTAATCATGGGTACCTTCTGCTACCCATCCAGGTTCCAGCAACGTCAGCTGGTTCCCGGCAGAGCCTTTGGCCTAGGTGCCTGCTTGTCGGTATCCGAGTTCCACCAACGTCTGCTGGTCCTTGGTAGTGCTTTGGAGCACAGGTACCTCCTGCTTAGTAACCGTGTTCCAGCACTGTCAGCTGGTCCACGGTTGTGCCATTGGCTCTTGTTCATTCTGCTGCCACTCCGGGTTCCAGTACCATCAGCTGGTTCCCGCCAGTTCCTCAGCCTTCTTGTAACTTCTGCTACTTTTCAAAGTTCAAGCTTGTGGAAATGGTTTTTGATTCTCACTCTGGATCTCCCTGACAATGACCCTGAAGACCACACAGAAGAATACCTAAAAGATGACCCTGAAGAAGATGACCAAGAGGACAAAGAACAGGAAGACTAAGCAGTGTATGGGGGTGTGATGAAGATGAAGATGATCAAGAGGACAAAGAACAGGAAGACTAAGCAGTGTATGGGGGTGAGATGAAGATGAAGATCATGGAAGTAGTGAAACATACATATCTGACAAAAAATTAAAGACTTTAACATAGTCAATATCTTTGTAACTACGAACGTCTTTAAAAAAAAAAAAATCCTGCTATTCCATTTGATTGGGCTAAACCTCGATGGCTTTAATGTTTCCTACACCTCCCACAATACATTCTACATTATTATTAGTTGTTTTTCTTCATGTAGAATTAACCGACAGGGAAAGAAAGGGTTTTTTTTAATTCCGATATTTCTGTTCGATTGACTTGAATGGGACTTCCGGGATCGGAATCGGCGATACCCGATATTTTTTTTAGATTGGCCGATCCATTCCGATACAATATTTTTCAGTATCGGGTGGTATCGCTCAACACTAATTGTGAAGTGTCCTGATTAATGTTGAGCATTCCGATACTGCATGTATCGGGTATCGGCCGATATTCGCGGTATCGGAATTCTGATACTGAGTTCCGATACTTTTAGGATATCGAATACCGGAACCGGAAGTTCCCATAATGCTATGAGCCAGTTTGATTTGATTCAGGCAATGACAATCCTCAGAAGTGTGGGCACATCCTGCTAGGCATGTTAACTAATGGCATGGCTGTGATTGGCTGCTGAAATGATGTCATTATGCACTATAGAAGCAGCTGCCACCGCCATTTAGGGTTCACTCTGCTGTGAATTCAGTTAGGGACAGGCTGTTGTTCAAGACTCTGAGGGACAGTTAGAGATAGCGATTTTCCAAATAATATTGTGCTTTACCCAGGCTACATTCTCAATAAGTTTAATATAGAATATCATGCCTATGTTTGATCAAAAATGGACTTAAGTCCAAAGAAAGAGATGGGCAACTCAGTACTAAAGCATACAACAGAGACACGATTGAGTTCAGAAAACGCCCAATGAATAAGAACTACATTGTTCAATATGAAATACACACAGAGTAATATCTTGTGCAAAGAGTATAAGTATTTTATTAAGCTATCAAATCACTTAAAATATCAGTAATTACAAAATATGAGTCAGTACATGGTGAAAGACAACATGGCCGGAACACCCAGTAAGATTAGTATAATCAGGTGAATATGGGCTAACAGAGAGGGATTATAGGAGAAATGGGTATCCCCAAGTCCCTAATTAGGCACATAGTCAAAGACTGTATATCAATATAAATACATGTAATGCCCTGACTGGGGAGAATACCTCTATGTGCCATTACACGGCTCAGTAGCCAACCTATATATCCCACAAAGTAACCCTGAGCGCCTAATATTCAGCCATCAATACAAGTCATAAGAAAATTTATTTCTTACCCATAGTGGTAATACCGGGGGTCCTGCCACCGCCCCTACGCGTTTCGCACACAAAGGGCTTCCTCGGGGGGCCGTATGGCTTGTTATAAGACTGAGGGATCTTTTATAGCGATCCAAATGTAAGTGCCATTTCAAATTCAGTGCGCGCGGCCATTTAGACGCCGGCGCATGCGCAGTGGGTCCTTCAGTCCCGTCGCGTCACTTCCGGTCATCCCGGAAGTCGGCGCATGTCAGAGCTCGCATGATTGTCATGGGAACCCGACTCTACGCCGCCACCGTGAAGATGCCTTACACAACGCGACAGGCACGTCCACTGCGCAGGCGCAGACCAATGCCTGCCATTGCTGTTCACAGCGCTAAGCATGTATCAAAAGCGCGACCATAATTCTTTAAGGTACAAATAACAATGAACAGAAATTGGCAGCAATATACAATGGATTATATGCAGTTAACAGACAAAGGTTCATGTATGCAAAAATGTATAAAACATGCGCACAAAATTATAGCAGCAACAAACAAGGATCAATGACATCAGAAACGATGATCTTCTTTTTCCAACGATATGGATGTCAAACTTCAGCTCTTAATGGCATAAGTATGATTGCAGACATCAAGGTAATAGATTCACATTTACTAAAAACTGATAAAAATAAAAAAGAGAACAATTAAAAACCACCCAAAACCAATTAAAATAGAGAAACCAAAGGACTATAATATTGATTAGAGAAATGATGAAAAAGTTAACTTTTCATTAAGGCCATGTGGATTCATTGTATCAAGCAAAACAATCCATCGACATTCCAACTGCACAAGTTTATTCTTCATATCTCCACCCCTAATGCCACAGTGGACTTTATCTATCCCCTGTACTTTTAAACCCGATGGATTTGAATCATGATGTAGTTTAAAGTGCTTCGGGATAGTTTTAAGGATGGAAGGATCAGTAATTTCTCTAGAGGCCAGGATATCCCTGACGTGCTCTCGGGTCCTGACGCGTAGTTCTCGCGACGTCAGGCCCACATATACCAAATTGCAAGGGCATGTCGCATAATATACAACATACCGCGTGTTACAAGAAATGTAAGTAAGGATACGATATTCCTTTTTACCATCAGAGGATGAGAAAGAGGTAGCCCGTATTATGTTGCTACAGGCACGGCATGAACCACAGGGATAACATCCCAAACGCTGTCCATGTGTGCCAAAGATTTTAGGAGTGGGTGCCACATAGTGGCTTTTAACTAGAAGGTCCCGCAAGTTTTTGCCCCTTCTTGCTGTCATAAGCGGATAGTCAGGTAAGATCTGACTCAGAATTGCATCCGTTTTGTGCACCGGCCAATGTTTTTGAAGGATCGGACGCATCTCAGACCATTGATTGTTAAAGGTTGTAATATATCGCAACGGCTGATCCCCACCAGTGTTGCGTTTAGTTCCACATAACAGCTGGCTACGTGGAGTACCCCGGGCACGGCGATATCCTCTCTTTATACATCTGTTGCTATATCCGCGCTCACGGAACCTGGAGCTTAGGTCCCGAGACTGACCCTCGAAGGCCTCATCCGAAGAGCAAACCCGTCTCATGCGTAAAAACTGTCCTGTTGGTATAGCTCGTATGGTCGACGGGGTATGGGCAGATGTGGCATGCAGCAGAGAATTAACTGCAGTTTCCTTGCGGAAAATATCAGTTTGAATTTTCCCTTCCCCA